>NC_045806.1:88224866-88448129 GCF_009873245.2 Balaenoptera musculus | reverse complement strand
ATTCATAAAATTAGACTCAATAACTCCAGAATCTTAGTTTGTTATTACTAATTAGACTCAGCAATTTCAAAGAGATTATAACTCTTTGCTTGTGGTTGGGAAACTGTGTCTCTTTCAGGATGAAAAGAACAACCTAAATATGAACCGGGCAAACTTCCATTGGTCAGTTTAAGAACTTTATGGCAATAGCTTCCCCTCCATCTGAATGTGTAAAGAGTAGTGTTAAACTCAGATGCCTCTTAGAGAACTGGAAAAATCCCCAACTGCCTCCTAAGGATATACTAACTATGGCTCTGATTACACATTGTAAGGATTTGGGGAGAAATCATTTGGGCTATGATATTAAAGCAATAACTGGGTAGAGAAGGGAATGGGGGAAGGGAAAAGAAGGAGGGACTTATTTCACAGCAGTTATAAGAAGGTAGTGAAAGAGGGGAAATGGAAGAGGGGATTGGGAGTTGGAGACTGGCTGCCTTCCTTGCCTAAACAAAAGGTTTTAGGACAGTGCTCCCTAATCAGTGTTTTAAAGAACACTGATTTGCCAAGAATGGGTTCCAGGTTAGCCAACATATTGATCCCCTCAGTCCTTGGGGTGGTTGAGCAGAATCTGAGGCAGCCAGAGTCCCTGCTGGTCTCTGATATCTGCCACACACATATTTTTGTTTTCTTTACGTGCTCTGATGTGGGAAAAAAAAAGTTGGTAATCGTTGTATTTAAAAGATCAAGGGATAACTACAGGCAGAAGTTGACCTAGAACCCATTTATAGATATGTTGGGAAGCACAGGTACTGTCATCCCCATTAAGGCCACACAAGACAGAGAAGTAGCGTTCTTTGCTGCTGCACAGACTTGGAGTTGAGGATGTCACTGATCTTGCAAAATAGCTGCTTGTTTCATTGCATAGAGTTGGTCTCCCTTCATTAATAAAGGCTCTCTTTAAAGGACATTCCATGGCTTACTCCACATGTTTATTCTAATATTTCCAACACATCTTCTCTGGTTTCTTTAAGCATAACTTCATTATTCTTAGTTACAGCCCCTTTGTATCTTTTACTAAGCTAAATCTACCTTTTCTCTTGCTAATGTTTGCACAATTGGAGACATACATAGAACTTTAGACCTCCCCCTAAGCCAAGTTATATGTATTTTATTCTTTTAATCTTTATAAATTACCCACTCTCATTCCTTAAGCCAAGGAAATCTTATTTCCTCATACTATTGAAATATGGCATATTTTCTCTGCTATGACACTGTAGTTTATAGACATCAGTCCTATATTATATTCCCTCTCTGTCTTTTTTAATCTGCTACTTTAGTTAAGTAAGATGTGGATTCAGAATGATAAATTTCAAAGGGCACATTCCTATAGGGACACAATATGCAGATAGAAGGCAGAGGTGCAAAGGAGGGACTAGAAATTAATGCAAAATGTAGATAATTAACCTTCTAGCACCAGGAGACAGGACACTGGAGGTTCAGCCACTAATCATGAACCTAGAAAACATTCTATAACCCCTGTACTCTTCTACGAACGTAGTATGAGATACAAAACACCATGCACGCTTCCTCTGCCCCAATGCCCTGAAGTCTAAGAAATAAAGGTCAGGAGAGTGAGAATGACTAGACAGTAAAGTAGGAGAAAAATCAGGCCAGTATAATGTCAAGCAATCCAGGAGAAATAATGGTTCAAGAAGACATGATTAACAGGATCAGATACAACCAAGACGTTGAGTAAGATGAAGACAGAGAAGTTACCAGTGGATTTTACATCATGGTGGTCATCCATGATTTCACCAAAAGCTGTTTCGGTTGGTTGGAATGGACAGGGGCCAGATTGCAGTGGATTGAATAGCAGAAGTGTGAGCATGATGCTGTGGGTATGTCCTGGCCGGAGGGGCAGGTTTGGGGCAATTGGTGGGGGATCAAGTGCATTTTTAAGAGATGGAAAACCTTTGACTAATTTCTCTGTTTCATGGTCATGCTTTCCCACAGCTTACTCTAATAGTTTTTCACCATATTCTTAACAACAATTATGACAGCATAATACTTTTGCAGAATTTGCCTCAAGGGGAAAGTCTGTTCCCCTTGCTCTACTCTTAGCTGTGTTCACAAGCCAATTAGAGATGTGGAAATGGAGTCAATGATTGTGAAAAACTCTTTCAAGTTCTTCCATGAAAGGGAGTAGAGAAGCAGAGCCGTAGATAAGAGAGATTTGCAGGTTGAGGAGTTTCATTTGCTTATTTCTTTAAAATAGGAAAGAGTAGAGCATGTTTGAATGCCATTGGAAATGTTTCAGTCAAAAAAGAGAGATTAAGGTGATGGGATCCAGAGCACAAATGGCAGGGCTGGACTTTGACAGGGGCTTGAACTCTTCAGCCATTGTAATATGAGGGAAAACAGAGCATGGATATGGATTCAGGAATAAATATCACTTAGAGGGCCACTAGGAAGATTTCAGTGAGATAATAAACGTGACTCTCCTGGCCTACTGACTGGCACATGGAACGTGCTTGATGTATACTACTTCCCCTGCCCGCTGCTCACCCTGCCATCTCATACTCTCTTGTACCCAGATCACACTCCCTAGTCTGGAATTGCTGACCCCCTGTAACTATCCAAACTTTCCTCTCTCCCTTCACTGACAAGAACCCTTCATTCTATTGAGGCCCATTCCCCCCCGATTAGCACCACACACCTTGCTCAGTGCTCCCTCACAAGTCACTATCACACTACACCTCAATTTCCCTGTAGCCTTTTTCAAGTAACATCACCATCTTCCCTACAATTTCTCTATCTTTCCTTCCAATCCAACTATCAATTTTGACATTAAAGTAATCAGGGTCATCCCACAAATTCTTACTCAGCCTTTTTTGGTTATTATCTACTTGTGCATTTCCTATTCTTCTTGCAAATTTTCTCTACTCCTTTCGTCTTCTAGGAAATTAGCAAGCAGTATACATCAGCAAAGTTGTACATATTAGTATCCAAAAAGAACGACTCCATCTTCTAGATTACGGTGCTTCCCACAAGCACATACAAAGTTAACCTGTGAGTTAAAGAGTTCCTACATTATCCCTGACAGGACTCTATGGTGAAGATAAAATGTAGTAATTCTGTTTTATTTTTTTTTTCAGCTTTACTGAGATATAATTGACACACAACATTTTATAAGTTTAAGGTGTACAATGTGCTGATTTTATACACATATATACTGTGAAATGGTTACCACAATGAGGTTAGTTAACACATCTTTAACCTCACATACTTACCATTTGTTGTTGTTGTTGTTATGGTGAGAACACTAAAACTCTACTTTCATAGCAACTTTCAAGTATACAACACAGTACTGTTAACTGCAGTCACCATGATGTACCTTAGATTCCCAGAACTCATTCCTCCTATATCTGAAAGCTTTTACCCAACAGCTCCCCATTTCCCCCACCTCTTAGCCCCTGGCAACTACCATTCGATTCTCTGTTTCTATGAGTACAATGTTTTTAGATTCCATATATAAGACAAATACTATATTATCATATGATAATATAGTATTTGTCTTTCTATGTCTGACTTATTTCACTTAGCGTAATGTCCACAAGGTTCATCTATGTGTAACAAATGGCAGGATTTCCTTATTTTTTGTGTCTGAATAATATTCCAGTATATATACACAATACATATTATATATAATATACATAATAGATAATACTCCATTTTATACACACACACACACACACCACATTTCCTTTATCCATTCATCCATTGCTGGACACTTAGGTTGTTCCCATATCTTGGCTATTATAAATAATGCTTGAAAGAACATAGGAGTGAAGATATCTCTTCAAGAGAGTGATTTCGTTTTCTTTAGATATATACCCAGAAGTGAGATTGCTGGATCATATAGTTATATTTAAAATTTTTGTAGAAACCTCCATACTGTTTTCCATAGTGGCTGTACCATTTTGCACTCCTACCAATTGTGCACAAGCGTTACCTTTCTCCACACCCTTGCCAACTTATCTCCTGTATATTTGATGATAGCCATTATGACAGGTGTGAGGTGACATCTCATGTGGTTCTGATTTGCTGTTCCCTGATGATTAGTGATGTTGATCATCTCTTCATGTACATGTTAGCCACTGAAAATGTAGTAACTCTGAATAAAAGGTCTCATCATTTAGACATGGATCTTCATTTTTCTCCCTTTATATTGTATATTATTATCACGCTCATCTGCAATAGCTCCAAAAGCACAATCATGACCAACTTTTGTGAATAAGAGTTGAGAGTTCAAGTTCATACCATAAAAGTGTTATTGTCTGTCACATTAATGAGGTCTCAGGAATCCTTCAACATATGAGTTCTTGAGACCAACCAACTCTTCAGGTGGGCTATGATGTCAAGGTATGTGCTAGACAGAAAGGCAATTCTTCCCAATAAACCTTATATATTAAAAAAAAATGTATTTGGTTTTCCAAAGAAAAATGTTTCTGGCATTTTTCTTTTAATTTAGTAAATGGCCCAAATAAATGTCTCTCTGATGTCATTTTACAAGTGTGGTATTTATTTGGCTTGTGTGTGTGTATGTGTACGTTGTAGGTAGTAGTTGTTGGTTTTGGAAACTCCAAAATATCTGGGATTTTTCCATAAAAAAGAGAAGCCAGGACTAGGTTGAATAACTTATTTTTTCTACGTTGCTAACTAGCTGTGTGATCTTGGCTAATTAGCTTAAACTTTCTGTGCTCTCATTTCCTACAATCTTAGTGAGGGGATTTGGTTTGGATCCATGGTTGTCTGTGCTCCAAGGTGTTTCAAAAACCCATATTGTAGGCTGCTGGGATTAAAGAGGGCATTGAGCTAACCAGAGGTTTAGAAATAAAAAGCCCTAAGTTAAGGTAAAGTGCCTTTCTCATAGACATTGGTCAAATTCCTTTTAGTTATTTTTGGTTTTGCCTCATCACCAAAAGAATGATAATTATGCTTCATGAACTTTCATGGGGAACATGGCTAGTGGAGGGAGCCATATAAGCTATATGAGGCACGGGATTCAGAAATGAGGGACTCATACACAGAAAAGGAAACTTCATTACTATATTAAAGCATCATAGCAATACTTTGTAATACCCATTCAGTGGAACAGAGTAGATAGTTAATGTTGGATTGAAGAGAATAGAGAAGAAATGCTCAGTAAACGTAAGTAAGAGTATAAGATGGAAAAAAAATTGAATTTAATTTCCTCATGGAAAAAAAGGACAATTTGTTATTGGTATAATCTATGTATAAAGATGCATTAAACACAAATGTAGTTATGTGAATTTTTTCTCCCTTTAATGAATAAATCTTTTATATTACTTTTCTGGGAATAAATGAATATGTAAAAATACATAGGATTCTTTTGTTTTAATGAACATTAGATCCATAAGATATAAATAAGGATTTGGTAAAAAGTTAGTTCAACCATCATATAAATCTGTTTAAAGCCACATTAAAGGGGAAGGGCATGGGCTCTCCGTAATGAGACAGCAGGTCAGTGCCTAGTTTGCTAGGACATGTCTGTGAGTGCGAGCGTACCCCTAGGAAATCCGGTGGAACGCCGTGGGCTGCTGTAACTACCTGCTGACATCCCTCTATAAAGAGATGGCCTCCTTGTCAACTACCAATTTCCCCAAGGAACAGCAGATACAAGAAAAGTAAGATGAGAAAATGGAGGAAAAGGGAGTGAGTTATCTGCCCAAGGTGACACAGACTACAATTGGCTGAGTCAGGATTTGAACCCAGAGCCTGTGTTCTTTATCGCTGTGCTGAATTTCTTCCAATAAGGCTCTTCTTAACATAGACTGTGTGGGATACATACAGGAGCACATTGCTGGCAATGAACAAAGAGCTGCTGGACTGTCAGATAAAACAGCCGTGTGGATGAAAGGCTCTTGGTGCTCCAGCCAGGCATCAGGGCTGTGCCTCTGAGGTGGGAGAGCCAACTTCAGGACACTGGTCCACAAGAGACCTCCCAGCTCCACGTAATACCAAACAGCGAAAATCTTTCAGAGATCTCCATCTCAACATCAAGACCCAGCTTCACTCAACGACCAGCAAGCTACAGTGCTGGACACCCTATGCCAAACAACTAGCAAGAGAGGAACACAGCCCCATCCATTAGCAGAGAGGCTGCCTAAAATCATAATAAGGCCACAGACACCCCAAAACACACCACCAGACGTGGACGTGCCCACCAGAAACACAAGATCCAGCCTCATCCACCAGAACACAGGCACTAGTCCCCTCCACCAGGAAGCCTACACAACCCACTGAACCAATCTTAGCCACTGGGGACAGATACCAAAAACAACGGGAACTACAAACCTGCAGCCTGTGAAAAGGAGACCCGAAACACAGTAAGATAAGCAGAATGAGAAGACAGAAAAACACACAGCAGATGAAGGAGCAGGGTCAAAACACACCAGACCTAACAAATGAAGAGGAAATAGGTAGTCTACCTGAAAAAGAATTCAGAATAATGATAGTAAGGATGATCCAGAATCTTGGAAATAGAATAGACAAAATGCAAGAAACATTTAACAAGGACATAGAAGAACTAAAGAGGAACGAAGCAATGATGAAAAACACAATAAATGAAATTAAAAATACTCTAGATGGGATCAATAGCAGAATAACTGAGGCAGAAGAACGGAGAAGTGACCTGGAAGATAAAATGGTGGAAATAACTAATGCAGAGCAGAATAAAGAAAAGAATGAAAAGAACTGAGGACAGTCTCAGAGACCTCTGGGACAACATTAAACACACCAACATTCGAATTATAGGAGTCCCAGAAGAAGAAGAGAAAAAGAAAGGGACTGAGAAAATATTTGAAGAGATTATAGTTGAAAACTTCCCTAATATGGGAAAGGAAATAGTTAATCAAGTCCTGGAAGCACAGAGAGTCCCATACAGGATAAATCCAAGGAGAAACACGCCAAGACACATATTAATCGAACTATCAAAAATTAAATATAAAGAAAACATTAAAAACAGCAAGGGAAAAACAACAAATAACACACAAGGGAATCCCCATAAGGTTAACAGCTGATCTTTCAGCAGAAACTCTGCAAGCTAGAAGGGAGTGGCAGGATATACTTAAAGTCATGAAGGAGAAAAACCTACAACCAAGGTTACTCTACCCAGCAAGGATCTCATTCAGATTTGATGGAGAAATTAAAAACTTTACAGACAAGCAAAAGCTGAGAGAGTTCAGCACCACCAAACCAGCTTTACAACAAATGCTAAAGGAACTTCTCTAGGCAAGAAACACAAGAGAAGGAAAACACCTACAATAACAAACTCAAAACATTTAAGAAAATGGGAATAGGAACATACATATCAAAAATTACCTTGAATGTAAATGGATTAAATGCTCCCACCAAAAGACACAGACTGGCTGAATGGATACAAAAATAAGACCCATATATATGCTGTCTACAAGAGACCCACTTCAGACTTAGAGACATATACAGACTGAAAGTGAGGGGATGGAAAAAGATATTCCATGCAAATGGAAATCAAAAGAAAGCTGGAGTAGCAATTCTCATATCAGACAAAATAGACTTTAAAATAAAGACTATTACAAGAGACAAAGAACGACACTACATAACGATCAAGGGATCGATCCAAGAGGAAGGTATAACAATTGTAAATATTTGTGCACCCAACATAGGAGCACCTCAGTACATAAGGCAAATACTAACAGCCATAAAAGGGGAAATTGACAGCAACACAATCATAGTAGGGGACTTTAACACCCCACTTTCACCAATGGACAGATCATCCAAAATGAAAATAAATAAAGAAACACAAGCTTTAAATGATACATTAAACAAGATGGACTTAATTGATATTTATAGGACATTCCACCCCAAAACAACAGAATACACATTTTTCTCAAGTGCTCATGGAACATTCTCCAGGAGAGATCATATCTTGGGTCACAAATCAAGCCTTGGTAAATTTAAGAAAACTGAAATTGTATCAAGTATCTTTTCCGACCACAACGCTATGAGACTAGATATCAATTACAGGAAAAGATCTGTAAAAAATACAAACACATGGAGGCTACACAATACACTACTTAATAACGAAGTGATCACTGAAGAAATCAAAGGGGAAATCAAAAAATACCTAGAAACAAATGACAATGGAGACACGACGACCCAAAACCTATGGAATGCAGCCAAAGCAGTTCTAAGAGGGAAGTTTATAGCAATACAAGCCTACCTCAAGAAACAGGAAACATCTCGAATAAACAACATAACCTTGCACCTAAAGCAATTAGAGAAAGAAGAACAAAAAAACCCCAAAGCTAGCAGAAGGAAAGAAATCATAAAGATCAGATCAGAAAGAAATGAAGGAAACAATAGCAAAAATCAATGAAACTAAAAGCTGGTTCTTTGAGAAGATAAACAAAATTGATAAACCATTAACCAGACTCATCAAGAGAAAAAGGGAGAAGACTCAAATCAACAGAAATAGAAATGAAAAAGGAGAAGTAACCACTGACACTGCAGAAACACAAACGATCATGAGAGATTACTACAAGCAACTCTATGCCAATAAAATGGACAACCTGGAAGAAATGGACAGATTCTTAGAAATGCACAAACTGCCGAGACTGAACCAGGAAGAAATAGAAAATATGAACAGACCAATCACAAGCACTGAAATTGAAACTGTGATTAAAAATCTTCCAACAAAAAAAAGCCCAGAACCAGATGGCTTCACAGGCGAATTCTATCAAACATTAAGAGAAGAGCTAACACCTATCCTTCTCAAACTCTTCCAAAACATTGCAGAGGGAGGAACACTCCCAAACTCATTCTACGAGGCCACCATCACCCTGATACCAAAACCAGACAAAGATGTCACAAAGAAAGAAAACTACAGGCCAATATCACTGATGAACATAGATGCAAAAATCCTCAACAAAATACAAGCAAACAGAATCCAACAGCACATTAAAAGGATCATACACCATGATCAAGTGGGGTTTATTCCAGGAATGCAAGGATTCTTCAATATACGCAAATCAATCAACGTGGTACATCATATTAACAAATTGAAGGAGAAAAACCATATGATCATCTCAATAGATGCAGAGAAAGCTTTTGACAAAATTCAACACCCATTTATGATAAAAGCCCTGCAGAAAGTAGGCAGAGGGAACTTTCCTCAACATAATAAAGGCCATATATGACAAACCCACAGCCAACATTGCCCTCAATGGTGAAAAACTGAAACCATTTCCACTAAGATCAGGAACAAGACAAGGTTGTCCACTCTCACCACTATTATTCAACATAGTTTTGGAAGTGTTAGCCACAGCAATCAGAGAAGAAAAAGGAATAAAAGGAATCCAAATCGGAAAAGAAGAAGTAAAGCTGTCACTGTTTGCAGATGACATGATACAATACATAGAGAATCCTAAAGATGCCACCAGAAAACTACTAGAGGTAATCAATGAATTTGGTAAAGTAGCAGGATACAAAATTAATGCACAGAAATCTCTTGCATTCCTATACACTAATGATGAAAAATCTGAAAGAGAAATTAAGGAGACACTCCCATTTACCATTGCAACAAAAAGAATAAGATACCTAGGAATAAACCTACCTAGGGAGACAAAAGACCTGTATGCAGAAAACTATAAGCTGCTGATGAAAGAAATTAAAGATGATACCAACAGATGGAGAGATATACCATGTTCTTGGATTGGAAGAATCAATATTGTGAAAATGACTCTACTACCCAAAGCAAGCTACAGATTTAATGCAATCCCTATCAAATTACCAATGGCATTTTTTACGGAACTAGAACAAATCATCTTAAAATTTGTATGGAGACAAAAAAGACCCCAAATAGCCAAAGTGGTCTTGAAGGAAAAAGACAGAGCTGGAGGAATCAGACTCCCTGACTTCAGACTATACTACAAAGCTACAGTAATCAAGACAATATGGCACTGGCACAAACACAGAAATATAGATCAATGGAACAGGATAGAAAGACCAGAGATAAACCCATGCACCTATGGTCAACTAATCTATGATAAAGGAGGCAAGGATATACAATGGAAACAAGACAGTCTCTTCAATAAGTGGTGCTGGGAAAACTGGACAGCTACATGTAAAGAATGAAAGTAGAACACTCCTTAATACCATACACAAAAATAATCTCAAAATGGATTAAAGACCTAAATGTAAGACCGGCCACTATAAAACTCTTAGAGGAAAACATAGGAAGAACACTCCTTGACATAAATCACAGCAAGTTCTTTTTTGATCCACCTTCTAGAGTAATGGAAATGAACACAAAAATAAACAAATGGGACCTAACGCAACTTAAAGTCTTTTGCACAGCAAAGGAAACTACAAACAAGACGAAAAGACAACCCTCAGAATGGGAGAAAAAATTGCAAACAAATCAACGGACAAAGGATTAATCTCCAAAATATATAAAGAGCTCATGCAGCTCAGTATTAAAAAAAAACAAACCACCCAATCCAAATATGGGCAGAAGACCTAAATAGACATTTCTCCAAAGAAGATATACAGATGGCCAACAAACACATGAAAGAATGCTGGACATCACTAATTATTAGAGAAATGCAAATGAAAACTACAATGAGGTATCACCTCACACCAGTTAGAATGGGCATCATCAGAAAATCTACAAACAACAAATGCTGGAGAGGGTGTGGAGAAAAGGGAATCCTCTTGCATTGTTGGTGGGAATGTAAATTGATACAGCCACTCTGGAGAACAGTATGGAGGTTTCTTAAAAAACTAAAAATAGAATTACCCTATGACCCAGCAATCCCACTATTGGGCATATACCCAGAGAAAACCATAATTCAAAAAGATATATGCACCCCAATGTTCATTGCAGCACTATTTACAATAGCCAGGACATGGAAGCAACCTAAATGCCCATCGACAGAGAATTGGATAAAGAAGATGTGGTACATATATACAATGGAATATTACTTAGCCATAAAAACGAACGAAAGTTGGTCATTTGTAGAGACGTGGATGGATCTAGAGACTATCATACAGAGTGAAGTAAGTCAGAAGGAGAAAAATAAATATCATATAGTAATGCATATATGTGGAACCTAGAAAAATGGTACAGATGAACCAGTTTGCAGGGCAGAAATTGAGACACAGATGTAGAGAACAAACGTATGGACACCAAGGGAGAAAAGTGGTGGGGGGGGGGAGCAGTGGTGGTGGTGGTGTGATGAATTGGGTGATTGGGGTTGACATACATACACTAATATGTATAAAATGGATAACTAATGAGAATCTGCTGTCTAAAAAATAAATTAAATAAAATTCAAAAAACAAAAGAGAAAAGAAATCCTATGCAGCCAAAAATAAATTATTAAATTAAAAAAAAAAGAAAATCTAATTTATAGCCACTGTACCCAAAAAGAGGAAAAGGGCATAGGGAATAGTGCACTATTGCTGAGCTAATAGAAAAAAAAATGGATCAATTTTCAACATTAATTCCATGGGCTTTTAAGACTAATTTGTCATTTAAGGGCAGGCCAGAAATATGCTGAAGTCAAAGACAAAGTCTGGTCAGCCTACTGGTTAAGGAAAGTATAGCAGCCCAACTATTGAGGGCAGAGGAAATAATTTCCACTTGAATTTTTTTTTTAAAGTGGTCCTAATGACAAGACTGAGTAACAATTAGAGTTATAAGTTTTCAAATAAAATCATAATAAAGGATTTACTTGTCTTAAGTAAGTAAGTGAGTTTTACTTCCTCCTTGGATAATAGTCAGGGAAAAGTAGAAAAATATGTTTTGAGACTCCTTCTCTCTTTTCTTCCTGGATCCTACTTAAAGATAAGAAGATTAAGAGTGTGTGAAACTGATAACATTTCTAGGCAGGAAAAAAACAAGATCCCTTAAAAGCATTTTTCTTTCATTTATTTATTTTATTTTTGGCTGTGTTGGGTCTTGGTTGCTGTGTGCGGGCTTTCTCTAGTTGTGGCGAGTGGGGGCTACTCTTTGTTGCGGTGTGTGGGCTTCTCATTGTGGTGGTTTTTCTTGTTGAGGAGCACAGGCTCTAGGCATGTGGGCATCAGTAGTTGTGGCACGTGGGCTCTAGAGCGCAGGCTCAGTAGTTGTGGTGCACGGGCTTAGTTGCTGTGTGGTATGTGGGATCTTCCCAGATCAGGGCTTGAACCCGTGTCCCCTGAATTGGCAGATGGATTCTTAACCACTGCGCCACCAGGGAAGCCCCTTAAAAGAGTTTTTGTCTATAATCCCCCTACAGTACACAGTGGAAAACATTGCAAGTTCATTTTCAAATGTCACCACAGAGAAGAAATGGTTAAGAAAAAGCCTGACGTGATAGCAATAAGCATAGAAAACACTTTTCCATACAAACAAACAAACAAAAAAAGGCATCATCACTGCTACCAAAGAAAAGCAAAGGAAAAGTGTGAAAAACAACATAGCAAATCTACTGACAAATCAGCAGAAGTTGGAAAGAAGTTAGACAGACAACAACTAATAAGAATCCCTTAGAGGAAAACATAGGCAGAACACTCTATGACATACATCACAGCAAGATTCTTTTTGACCCACCTCCTAGAGAAATGGAAATAAAAAAAAAAAATAAACAAATGGGACCTAATGAAACTTAAAAGCTTTTGCACAGCAAAGGAAACCATAAACAAGACCAAAAGACAACCCTAAGAATGGGAGAAAATATTTGCAAATGAAGCAACTGACAAAGGATTAATCTCCAAAATTTACAAGCAGCTCATGCAGCTCAATATCAAAAAAACAAACAATGCAATCCAAAAATGGGCAGAAGACCTAAATAGACATTTCTCCAAAGAAGATATACAGATTGCCAACAAACACATGAAAGAATTCTCAACGTCATTAATCATTAGAGAAATGCAAATCAAAACTACAATGAGATATCATCTCACACCAGTCAGAATGGCCATCATCAAAAAATCTACAAACAATAAATGCTGGAGAGGGTGTGGAGAAAAGGGAACCCTCTTGCACTGTTGGTGGGAATGTAAATTGATACAGCCACTATGGAGAACAGTATGGAGGTTCCTTAAAAAACTAAAAATAGAACTACCATACGACCCAGCAATCCCACTACTGGGCATATACCCTGAGAAAACCATAATTCAAAAAGAGTCATGTACCAAAATGTTCATTACAGCTCTATTTACAATAGCCAGGACATGGAAGCAACCTAAGTGTCCATCGACAGATGAGTGGATAAAGAAGATGTGGCACATATATACAATGGAATATTACTCAGCCATAAAAAGAAATGAAATGGAGGTATTTGTAATGAGGTGGATGGAGTTAGAGTCTGTCATACAGAGTGAAGTAAGTCAGAAAGAGAAAAACAAATACAGTATGCTAACACATATATATGGAATCTAAAAAAAAAAAAAAGGTCATGAAGAACCTAGTGGCAAGACGGGAATAAAGACACAGACCTACTAGAGAATGGACTTGAGGATATGGGGAGGGGGAGGAGTGAGATGTGACAGGGTGAGAGAGTGGCATGGACATATATACACTACCAAATGTAAAATAGATATCTAGTGGGAAGCAGCCGCGTAGCACAGGGAGATCAGCCTGGTGCTTTTTGACCACCTAGAGGGGTGGGGTAGGGAGGGTGGGAGGGAGGGAGATGCAAGAGGGAAGAGATATGGGAACACATGTATATGTATAACTGATTCACTTTGTTATAAAGCAGAAACTAACACACCACTGTAAAGCAATTATACTCCAATAAAGATGTTAAAAAAAAAAAAAAGAATCCCTTGCCAAGTTTATAACTGCTTCATCTCTGTCAACATCAATATGCTGTCTTCTCTTACTGAACACCACCCAACACACCTCCCAGAAGCTGTTACAAGGAAATTGAAGAGGGAGTTGTAAAAGCTTGCAGTTAATGGTCAAGATTCCTCTTTTTGCTTTTGTTTGTAGAATTACACGCCTTCTGCTCAACCAGTGAATCTTTCAGAAACCACCACTTGCCCCAAACCACAACAAAACCAGTAACACCTAATTTTCCCAATCTTTGTTATCAACATTCACTCCTTACCTGTTTCCAAACCTCTAAGTACCTCTAAGCAATAATTTGATTCTCACATCATTTTTTGTTATTTAATCATGTCCTATTCCACACAGAATTTTGTGCTATTATTTCTGTTCACATCATGGTCATACACTACTATCTTCTCTTGTGCTACTTGAAACATTGTAAAAGCATAAGTTTATATCTGTCTGTACTTGATAGTGTCCATAACTAAATCCAGAGGGTGGACTTCTGAAAAAGAAAGTGTAACATACACATCATGTAAAGATAAGCCTGGAAGATGAAGGGACTATATCTAGTTCTAGATTAAAAGCAGAATTTGATTCTAAGTCTCCCTATATTGTCCATTGCCAAGATGCTTCAAGGCAAAATTATATGATAGGTAGAAAGGTATTTGACTGGGAAAAGTGCTAAATGAGAATTTGAATTTGACACAAGGGACTATTCTCATTAAACTCTTAGATGCAGGGCATTCAATAAAACAAGGCAAATACTCTCCTTTTGGTGTTAAAATACTCTTTCTGTTCTTTGATCTTATTTTAAAGAAGTATAATAATTGCCAAACACATGAAGCGGTCCATTGCACAGTTTTAGTTAATCATGAGCTATATACAGCTCCTCAAATATGTTCTCTATCCTCAGCATGAAGTCAATGTCCTTGAAAATATTTCAGAAAATGAAGATAATTGAAATGGGAAAAATCACTTTTAGGTAGGGTTGTAACTAGTAAATTAATTTAAATAATGCCACTCTTGAAATAAACAAGCACTTACAACTACTACCTGCCCTAGTAAAATAAAAACATAATATACTGATGCTGCCAAGAGGATTTCTTACTCAATGTCTGCTCTAATTTTTTTAATTCTTCTTACCATTTTATTGACTATTTGAAGTAATGAAACCTGGAATTAGAAGAAATTTTTCTCTGCCTGAGGGTCTGTGTTTAATATTGTCTTCCAAACTTATCGGATGTTCTTTGGAATCCAAATTTAACAAAAATTAATGGACTAAAACTATTTGGGAGCCCATTCCTAGAACTGCTGGTACGTTCTTCATCAAATATTTATTGAGATGCTATTTTGTGTTGGACACTATTCTAAGTACTGGAGGTTCAGCAGTGAATAAGCAAACAAGGTCCCTGTCATTATGAAAGTTAGATTCTAGCAGAGGAGAGAGACAATACACAGTATAAGAATTAATTATATAATATAATTTCAGGGAGTGATAATTGCTATAGAGCAAAATAAAGCAAGTAAGTTAAAGCACTGGATCATGAATGTACAATTTTAGATAGGGTGGTCAGGGAAGACATCTGATTAGACATTTGACCAGAATAAAGAATGTGAGAGAAGATTCAAAAGTTTCAGAAACCTGAAATGACATTCTTTTTTTTCACCCAAAATTTATTGAACATTTATCATGTATCAGGCCATACCTAGGGACAAGTGATTAAAAAAAAAACTACTAAAATCTGGGTTCTTACCTTCCAAGGGCTTACAGTCAAGTGGAGCAAGAGAGACACAAAACTCAAGGACTCTGATTGTTATACTATGATTAGCTCTATAAAGGAGGGCAGTGTCAGCTTAACAAAATTATGAAATAAGAAAGGTTGCCTTAGGTTACTCACATTCTATCTCCTTTTCATGTTCATTTCCCTCTAACTTAGTGCCCTATGTTTTTTTTTTTTATTTTCATGTATATATAACTCAACTTGCAGATGGTGTCAAGAGGTACCAAGATTCAGTGGCCTTAGCATCCACTGATCTTAAAGCTGTAGAAAACCACCTGAAGGCATTTCAGATTTTGGACCTTTTCTGAGTCCTTCTCCACAGGGGAAAAATCTACTAGCCCACTAACCATCTCCTCCAAGGAATGAGACTATGTGGTGCTGCCCTCTCAGAGCAGCTATTTGACATTCAAATATAGACTTACATAGACCTCAAAGTAGTCACTGAAATGGAAGAGGTTTCTGTTTGTGTGGAGGCTGGCCACTGAAACTTTCAGCATCTCTCACATCTCTTTAACAAGCAGTCTCTTATGCCATCTACCCATGGGTGTTAGCCCCCATTAATGATCACAGAGCTGAAAGCCAGGCGAGCCTGGGATATCCATAAAAAGACTTTTCTTATTTCCCTAGTAACTTGGAGTACGAAGGGGGATATCACTTAAGTTTTAAATTTCTTCTGCTTCTTGATTGAGCCGTTCATTAAGATAGAGAGGGGAAAGATGTATCCATAAGTCATTTAGCACATGTCACTGGGAAATCTTTAGAAAAGGAGCACTTAAAAAGTAAAATAGTAGTATCTTCAGAAATTAAAGATTATAATCTGGTTCATCTTGATTTTCTCTTGTATCAGAGTAAGACTAAGTAAACTGTTTGGAACCGGTCACATTTCTTAAATCCCCTCATTCCCCCACATGCTGGCTGCCTATCTTTACAAGAGTTTCAGTAACCTTGGACTATACATATTTCAAATCTATAAAATGTATATATATATATATGTGTATATATATATATATATATATATATATATATTTAGTATTCTGCATCTAAATATGTTATTTAGATTTCTTAAATGTTCCTCAAGAGAAAAGAGAACATAAATCTCATAAAGGATAAGAATAACATATAGAATGTTCAGAAATGTGCATTAGGGAGTCCCCCCATTCACTGGTCACTTTCTAGAATTGTATGACTGCTATCAATGCTCATATCTTAACTGTACTGACTAACCAAGGGCAAGGGCCATGCATGTTTTGATTGCCATAATGTATCTCCATCCCCACCCTCTGTCTGTCATATGGTAGGTATACACTCAAGTATTATTTACTACTTGAATAAATGGGGAAAAAGGAAGGAATCAAGGGAAGAAGGAGGCTCAGGTTAACTTACCACAGGCAAATGCCCACTTACTGCCTTGGGCAGTCCAGTCTAGTTATGAACAAAATCATCTAAAGAACAAGTAAATTTAATAGAATGAGAGCAGTTGTGGCAAATGAAAACAGATGAACTCTACCTTGAATATTTGAGCCTCCTGAAACAATCTTCTGAGAATCCTCCTGTTCACTAAATAAGTACCAGTGGCAGAGATGCCCTCAGCCCTGGCTGGTGTTTTGGGAAACCCTATACTGCTGATGGACTGAGCAGCAACCCAGAAAGGCAGACAGAGGAGAGGTCCTCAGTTCCTTAGCTATCTCATATGTTTACAAGCCCCACAGCCACCAAAAACGCCCAGGATCATACCCAAGAATGGGTTTTCCCTCCATTCTCACAGATTGTTTAGACTTTTTTTAAAGCTGATTTATGGGGATAAAAGTGTGAAGGTCACTTCCTCAGTATAGCTTTCCCTGATCCGCTCAGTCCCTTAGATGGTCCTGGAGCCACAGCACCCTAGAATTAACATCAACAGTCTTGCTGAGGAAATAAGCATGAAAGGATTGGAATGACAGCTGTGTTGGAGGCCCTGACCTTGCACTAGAATTGAATGCAAACCAGGACTTTGACTTGAGTACATCTCAAGGGATTTGTGGAATGTACACATAGGTTATCTGGAAATGATTCAAGTTTACCTCTCCAAGTTAGATCTGACAATTAGATTAAAACTGAAGAGAACAGGACATCAGCTTATTTTGCAGTGTGGCTCTCTCTTAGAAAACTGCTGACACTGTTCTAACAACCATGATAAATGATGTGAAAAAAATGGATATGCTAAGGTAGGGATGGAACATCTTTAAATGTATGCATGGTCACCTTAATTTAGCATGAAGTCCTCATTGTCCCATATCTAATCTACATTATATAAGAGGTATCATTTCTTTTACCTCTGCTCTGTCCACCTTGCTGAGTCAATGCTCAAGTCTAGCAGCAGTGTAAGTTTTCCTCAGACACTAGCCAATGCTGGGGAATCTCTGCCCTCTGATAATCAAACGGTGAACAGGGGGATTCTTGGGAATAACAATAAGAGCTAATACCATTCAAAAGCCTATGTGTCACTGTGCTAAATAATAATAATAGTAGCTAACGTTTATTGAGTGCTTACTACATGCCAGGTACTGTGCTGTTTTACCTCCATCAGCTCCTTGCATTCACATAGCCCTGTGTAGTGAGTATTAATATTATTAATCCTCATCTTACGGATCTCAGATCAATCTGCCTCCATTAAGTAAAGACATCAGACTGTCATTTGGGATAATCCCTGGTCTATCCTGCCCAAAATTCTGTCACAGGAATAACACCACCACCATCAACAACAGCAACAACAACAAAACAAAAACAACAGTGGCAGTAGCACTGGGCTAAATGCTTGATTGCATTATTTCCTTTAAACCTTGCAATAACACTATGAGCTGGGAAATATTACTTCCATTTTATAGAGAAGGAAACTGAGGTTTAATGAAATTAAGAAACTGCCCGGGGTCCCCCATGAAGTGGGGAAGACACAACTTTAACACTCAGGTTTCTCTGGCTCCAAAGTCTGGACCCTTTCCCCTGCTCTCCAGGGGCCCCTATGACTCCTCATGGTCTGCTACATTCAGGAGGTAAACCAAATATCCTTCATGTGATTTTCATACGTGAGTTAAAGATATTTTTAAATTCAAAGTCTATTGTAATCATAACCAGAAATCGCTTTCTTTAACAATTAACAGTTGAGGTCTACAATTACTTTTAAGGGAGTCCCTGAACATGGGAATAAGGTCAGAGGAAAATTGTTGCCAGTTCTTATTTCTAGCTCAATTTTTTAAAAATCAGAACTTTTATTATTATTGTACAGCTCTTTTGGGGGAATTCCCAAGAGTATTTTTAGCAGGCAACAAGACATTCTTTTGTTATTCTTTAACTATTTATTATGTTTCAAGAAGAGAGCATCTATTACCTACTGATTTTGAGGGTTGGATATTTCTCTCATAACAGATGGTCTTTTGTTCACATCTCCATTCCGCTGACTTTGTAATTGCTAATATATGTGTTACTACTAATTATACCTTAACAGTAACCTCACTCCAGTAAGAAGGCACTTTTGGCTGTTTTTACAGAGCTGGTGTTTCAACTTTTATAGCCTTCCCTCTGAACTATCTTCCAGACTTGAACAGGACTTCAAACAATGGTTGAAGGTATAGTTCTCTTCTTATTGCTTTGAAAAAAGAAAAGTCTAGAGGAACAGTGAGAGAAGAAAAGACAAAATAAAAAATAATTCTACAAGAAAGCAAAAGATGCTACTGAAGAATAGAGTCATATACCCTCAGGCTACCCAATTCCATACTTGAATACTCTCATTGAATGTCTGCCCAACTTATATGCATTGCTTCTCCATGATGAAAAACAGAGAACCATAAATAAAATACTTGGCTTAGTGCCTGAGCACATTAGAAGTTAGCCCTCAAGAAATGGTAACAATTGTGATTAAGATTATTGGCTATTTCTCAGATGGCCACAGCAACACCTGGCATTTCTCAGCTACCTCACTCTGAGAAGCTACAATCTCCTTCTAGTTTACTCCCTCTGTTGAAACTCAGTGGCCACATAAGGAAGGTGGAAGACCAGTCTCTTGATGATGTTTGTAGGAAATAGGAAAAATAGGAGTTTTAGTAACTTGCTGGGAATAAAAAGTGATTCAGTGTAGAAACTCAAAACAGCACTCAATATTTTTGACTCCTAGTCCTGTTTCTTTTGTATTTTTCCATAGATGGAGGCTTAAAACATCTGAGCAGACTAAGGACTTTCATGCACATGCAATATTTTATTTAAATCTCTCCATAATACTATTAGACATCATTGTTGTTGTTGTTAACTCTGTTTTTTAAACAAAACTGAGACTCAGAGAAATTATGTAACTTATCCAAAATCACCCAGTTAGGAAATGCCAGAACAGGAATTCTAATCCAAGTTTCTCTGACTGCAGTACCCCAGATTTTAAACACAGTACCACCTCTACCATGTGATACACATGATTACGAAATAAGCATCAGTTGTTTTAGGAGCATGAAACTATGGTCTAGAGAGGAACATAGATACTGAAACTACTAATTACAATACATTAACAGTATTGCTCAAAGTTAGGCATATGCAAATTGCAGTGGAAGTACAGGAGAAGGCAACACAAGGAAAGCTTCACAGAGGAGACATTTTTGAGCTTAGGTTGGTAGAAAGGTAGGAGGCGGGCATTTTCAGCAGAGGGAATGGTACATAAAAAGGTACAGGAGCACGAATGTGTGTTCATTTATGGCTGGAGTGTAATGAGCAAGGGGTAGGGATTAGGAAGAGATGAGGCTGGGCAGGTCATATCATGTTATGCTTCATTCCTCTAGAATAGCGGGCACATTTAAAAGTATTCTGAAAGACTTTCTGTGAAGGGTTCATTTCCCATTTCAAAGCTGTAGGTATTTTAACCCTTCCAGTCAATTTAAATTGCCCTTTAAGGAATGACACCTGGAAATACAACACCTTAAACCAAATAATGAGTTTAATGGTGGGGATTTCAGGCACATCATGGGGTTTGGTTCTACTTTTGGCCAAGAGGCTTCTCTTGGTAAGCCTTTGTGCTACACTCGGTAGCTTGCCTAAAAGCAGATGAGGGTCAGCATGCTTTCTTGCATTCCTGAGTAGTCATTTTTTTTTTTTGCTGGGGCATATGAAATGCTTGGGTCTCTGCCATGGTTTCCCTCTTAGTCACTTTCTTCCTGGCTTCCTACTACTACTACAAACTGTTTTCCTTTTACCTCTGTTTTCTATTCCATCTGTTTTTCTTTTTGTTTTCATTGCTAGACATGATCTGCTCCCTCCCCAACCAGTTCCATTCTATTCATACTCAGTTCTTACCCCCTCTCTACTCAGTGTTATGCTACCAGTGCCACCTCTTTGGTTTCTTCTCTCTTTTTTAGTAATACTTTAATTACATGCTGAAATCTTTTTTTGTGTTGTTTGTTTCTTAAAAGCTAGAGTCCTTGATGTTTTTAAAAGCTATGCCCTTTCAAAGACAAATTCAGAAACTTAAAAGTGCGAGCCAAGTGCTCAATTATTTTCCTTTGGTTGTGAGGGACCCCCTCTCCCTTATAAACAAAATCTGACTTACTTGCAAAAGTTTGTTTGTTGGTTGGTTTGCTGTGAGTTCAAATTTATTAAACTTACAGATACTTTTCACTTAATAAAATGCCTTTTTTCTGATGTGAGTTTCCTGTTTCTTTACTGGCATTCTTCCTACCTCCCCTATAGAACATTAGCCTTGAAGATACTCTATACAATTCCAAGAATAGAATTATAAATAATTGTAGGGAAGAAAAAATTTCATTCTACCCTCCCAAGTTCTCTGGCTGAGCCTAAGTATTAAACTGACCTAAGACAGTGTAAAATGAGAAAAACATACAAATTTTATTTAATATTTTTACATGCACACAGGAGTCTTCAAAAGGAAAATGATGACCCAAAGAACCCATTAGGCCCAAAAGCTTGTACACCTTTTGAAACAAAGAATGATAAATTGTGGGGATGTGGCAAAACTAAGGGACTTAGGC
The DNA here is from genome assembly GCF_009873245.2 of Balaenoptera musculus. NCBI lineage: Eukaryota > Metazoa > Chordata > Mammalia > Artiodactyla > Balaenopteridae > Balaenoptera > Balaenoptera musculus. Next base: position 88,426,488 of record NC_045806.1, on the reverse strand, counting down.
TAGGGGAAGTAATTTGTGGGATAGTGAATAAGAAATATATAGGGTAAACTATTGGAAAATAAGGGTTATTTCAGAAGGTCTGTTTGTACAGATACATTTTAGCATTGCCTCTAGTCTCCAGTGATAACAATGTTCTTCTCTCCCGGTGTAGGGAGAGCACCTTTCTCATGGGAAATTTTATGACCTGCTTTTAGGTAGAAAAGGGGAGGTCAGAGAGCTGTTTCTGCATCTGCAATTTCTCAAGTGCCTTCAGCTCAAAATAATCAGTATGCCAGAGCAGCATATTTTGGGGTGATATGTTCAAAACTCCTAAATCAACATCCCAGGCATTTCAGTTCAGGTGACTGAATGCTTACTATACGCCTAGCGCATATTATGCTAGATTTGCTGAGTCAAATTGTAGGAGTCAAAGCAGCTTCTTTCTCATAACTTCCTCATAACTGATGCAGATAAAGCAAAGATAATATCAAGGCCTCCACTTTGGTGTTCTCAAACCAGTGTGTATCACAATCACCTGGAGAGTGAGATCAAAATGACTACTGTGGGGCCCAACTTCCATGCATTTTCAGCATGTGCTCTAGGTTATTTGGTTGAAGGAATTTCCTTGGACCACACTTTGAGAAACCCTGCTCCCCAGTTACCTGACAGAATCCTTCTGACTTGGCACACTGTTCAATGAGTTTTACTATTACAGTTCAAATCAGAATAACTCATTTCCAGCAGGTTCCCACTAGCTATCTGTTTTACACATGGCAGTGCACATGGTCGGGGGAGGTTCAAGAGGGAGCGGATAAATGTATACATATAGCTGATTCACTTCACTGTACAGCAGAAACAAACACAACATTGTAAAGCAACTACACCCCAGTAAAAAAAGAATAACTCATTTCCCTCTTATAAAAGATGTGAATAGGGCAAGCACTAGGAACCAAACAAAGAAACTACAATGATAGAGAATGTAAATATATGATTTCATTGACTACTTAACCTGAATACTGCAGCCTACCTTGCTTTTGTTGAAATCCTATGGTATATAAATTAGAACTTAATAACATTGCATTTTATCATTCTCTGTTGGAGTGTGTGGGTGTGCGCATGTGTGTATTTAGCCCTGCGTCCCTGTTTAAAGAACTAGTTCTACAAGCTGGGCACACAGTTGGTACTGATATATATCAATAGTAGGCCCACAATATGAGCATCACTTACTTTTCAGGAACTCACTTATTGCTTTAAGTGAAGGGCAACTGAATATGACCCCTAAGCTGGGAACCTAGAAAGCCCTGAGGCCTTCACTGTGGACAACCACTGTGTAGCCTTGTTTGCCATAGAACTGTATTTCATTCCACTGAATGGTGTGAAAGCATTCCTCTGCTAAGGGCTGATTTGTGTATCCCAGGGGAAAAAAAAGGCAGGGATGTCACAAGATATATTTTCCTTGCTTTGATGCCCAAATTCAGACACCATTATTTATACCCCATATTAATCACTGGGAAATCTGCACCATCCTGAGACATCATATGCCCTATTGACATTCAGATGGTTATCTTACAAAAGTGAAAATAAGACAAAACTTGAGGTGTTAAAAAACAAAAACAAAACAAAAACATTGTTTTTAGAATTCTCCCAAAGGTAGTGTGAATAAAATGTCTTCAAATGATCCATTCTGTGACTAAACTTGGTTTCCAGGGATCTTTCGATTTTTTATTTATTTAAGGCCAATTGTTTTTTGTTTTGTTTTGTTTTCCATTTTCCGGGATGCTTCTTTAATGGGCATCTGAAGTTAGTTACTTTGTTTTGCTGTAGTTATCAATGCACCTGTCAGGTGAATTATGATACAGTAGTAAACACTACTGCTAATATTAATAGTAATGCCACCACAATTAAAGACTTGCACATAAATGTTCATAGCAGTATTATTCATCATAGCCAAAAAGTGGAAACAAACTCACATGCCCATCAACTGATGAATGGATAAAAATGTGGTGTATCCACACAATGGAATATTATTCAGCCATAGAAAGGAATGAAGTACTTATTGATGTTACAACATGGATATTTCAACATGAACCTTGAAAACATCATATAAGTGAAAGAAGCCAGTCACAAAAGACCACATTTTATATCATTCCACTTATATGAATTGTCCAGAATAGTTAAATCCACAGAGACGGAAAGTAGGTTAGTGGTTGCCTGGGGATGGCTATGATGAAAATGTTCTAAACTGGATTATGGTGATGGTTGCAAAGCTTGTCAAATTTACTAAAATTCATTTAAATATATAATTAAAATAGGTGATTTTTATGGTGTGTGAATTTATACCTCAGTAAGTTCTTAAAGCAATTCTAAAAAGCAAGGGAAAATCTGAAACAACATTTTTAAATACTTCAATAAAAGGAGAAACCTGGGGGTGGGGCATAATAAACATTGAAAATTAAATATTAATGCATTTTCCATTATTGAACACTTACTACGTGCCAGTCTATGAACAGTACTATGAACTGCTTTACATATAACATCTCCTTTGAATCTCAGAGCAACAGTATGAAGTTGAATTATTGTACCACCTTCACATATGAGGAGGCAGACTCATAGAGTTTAAGTGAATTGTCCAAAATCACACAACTAGTAAGGGGCAGAACTAAGATTTGAAGACAAAGCCCAAGTCCTTAACCATATGCTGTAATTTTCAAGTAAATTTATTACTCCTAATTCCCATTCAAGACCCTCCCCTCAGGTTTCCAAGATTGCCACCTCTCCAACCCCCTCCCCTGCCTATTTCTCACTCATCTCAGAAGGAAAGTGGTTTATCCTGAGTCACCCTACCTCCTTCAGTCTCTACTATGGAGCTGTAAATAATTTGAGAAATTAAAAAAAAATAATTTAAATGCTATGGTTAAAAATTGCTTTGGAGCTAGGACTTTTCCAATATCATAAACCCTTGTTAATTCTGACTTCTCCAGAATTCTCTGATTGCTTTTGTTAATTTCTTTTCAGTTCACCCTTCCTCTGGCCTATGCCATGCAGCAAATGTCAAACAGCAGGCCTAGAGTCTTTGGTAAGCCCATTTGGTGAAGGCCCTGAAAACACTTATGAAAATATAAGAATGAGTGAATCAAAGATGAAGCGGCACAAATGCCTTTTGCTGAACATTGCTACCTAAAAAAAGAACTTCGCTCTGGAATGCTATTAAGGCAGGGGAAATGACCAATTACCACAGTGATATTCTCTCCCTTCCATTAAAGTTTCTAATATAAACATTAAAAGAGAGGAGATAGTTCCCTTGTGGATCTAACAAGGAAACTTGTGAGTCTGGTAAAAAAAAAAATGATAATAAAAAGCAAAAGTGGATCTTAAAAATATATAATCAATTACCACTATAATAGGCATGCAAAAGAAACACTCAAAGTCTATCCCAGAATGAGAGTAAAACTCTTGCACCATGGTAAATAGGTAAGTAATAAAACTGGCTGAAATGCACACACTGCCAAGGTACCAAGTGCTATTTTGGGAAAAAGCCTCTATTTGTACTACATCAGACTGGCATTTCTGGGTTAACAGAATGTACCCTAACTTTCAGGGAAGCCATTCAAATATGCAATTCATTATTTACTCTTGAGACTAACCTGCTCTTAAAATAGTTTGACTAAAAATCAAAAACAAAATAAAAAATACCTCTATAGAAAAGATACGAATCACTTTGCAAGGTAATACAAAGCCCTTGCTGACAAAGCTAAATGATTAAAATATTAGGCACAGTTAATTTTTCAAAACTGAATTTAAAAATCGCACGTAGGTTATTTCCAAAGAGTGTATAGATCTCAAGGATAAGCTTATTTAAGGTAACAGGCAGAGGTTTCTGCAAGAGGATGGTAAGGATCCACCCATACTCAGAGGGAAACACTCCATTAAAAGCACAGTGTTGGAAAGTGTGATTTACACACAAACCAAAACAGTATTACAAAGAGATAAAAACACTATTTTCATTACATTTGTTCTCTAATTGAAAATCTGTTCAAACAATCTTGAGTGCCTCTCATTAGTCAGAGCTCTGTCACTCTCTTTTGTAACCTTGGACAAGTTGCTTTCTTTCTTTCAGTCTTGGTCACATCTGCTGAAGTTCCTTCTAGCTTTAAAAGTCTATGAAAATGTCTCCTGATTCTTCTGTTCCCCCTATAGCATCTAATGATATGACACTAACCTTCACTTCCTAAACCCAATGAATTGGGGGGATCAGCATTATTCATTCACTTGCCTGATAAATTTTGTTACTTGCCTCTCTGACAGGCCCTCCTGAGACAAAATTGTTAAGTAGGCTGTTTACCTGTCCCTACCTAGCATCCATGTTCTAGACCCTTTATCTGCAGTAGAGGCCTAGGACTCTCATTGTTGTTCCTCCTCTTCCCTTTATAGATAGAGGCTCAGACACTCCATTTACATGAAGCTGCCAATGATTAGTGACAATCTGATGCATGGTCTAGGAGGACTGTACCAAAGACTAAGGTCTTCAACTAACAGAATAACATTTAGACAGTAGAATTTCATATGCTCATTGATAGAGCTATGAGTGAGGGAAGGAGAAGAAATGCCTGACCCTTCCTGATACCTGAAGTTGTGTCATATATTGGTTACCTATTCCACATATTCTGGACAAGGATTGTGTTCCTTAAGCCAAGACCACACATCCAACTCTATTCACTTAATATTCCTTTACTTGATGACCACAGACTTCATCATACGCCTATCTACATGCATCTTGCAAATGCACACTACATGAAGGAAAATAAAGACCCAGAGGAGAAGATATGAGCTCCAAACCTAGAGAGAACCATCTGAGAAGGCATAGTATAGGAGGAATAACCCTATAACTTGTATATGTTGAAAAACACCACCTTAAAACCAGTGTGTGGAACCAGGGAAGATGTTTCTCTCTTTCATTAGAAAGTGCAGTTGTCACTTTGAAACATTACTATTGCCTTTATTAATCAGTTTAATTAGTGAGTCAGTCAGTCAGTTGAAGGTATAGTGTTTATGATCCCAAAAAGCTTCTGACTTTTTCTCCTTTGCCTTTGTAGCTTCTTTCCATGCGCTTTTTTCTTCTTGGCATTTGCCTTCTCACTTCTCCAGGTCTTTGCATCATTTCTGACCTCAGCGTTAGATCTCTGTAGCCTATCTACATTATCAGCTCACATTCCCACTGTGACTCTAACACAATTACCCTTATTAAGAAGAACATTTCAAGAAAAACACGACTAGGTAGAATTGAACGTTCCATCTTCTTGAAAAGGGAGGAGCAATGCTACGGTGTGCGTGGCACTCTGCTTAGTATGAATCACTTTCACCTTCAGCACTGGTGGATTTTGTGATCGTAGCATCTTAGCACCAGAAGAGACTTTACAGATTGTCAGGCCCTACTGCCATCCAGTTTAAATCCTAAATCCTGTTTTATGTCACTAGGATTTTAATTAAGACAGAGTTTCCTTTCTCAGCACAAACAGGAGGTATCCTCCTAGACTGAGCCAAATAGCGGTAGAGATGAGTTGGCCTATGGAGTACTAACCATACCTCATACGGGAAAAGCAGTACCAACCTGTATGAAATGACCTAGGCTTAGTTCAGTTCTGGACAAATCATGCTATCTGGGCCAGTTTCTACATCTACAAAATGAAGTTGTAGACTATGCATCAGCATTCCAAAGCTGTTCCTAATGAGGAACTGTTCTTTTTGATTTCCCCCAAAGTTTGAAAAACTGTTCAATTGAACAAATAGCTGAGCACCTCTCATTAGTCAGTTCTGCCATTATCTTTCACAATTGAAGACAAGTCACTTCACTTCTTTCAGTTACAGTATTACTCTCATCCATCTTTGTATTTTTGTATCTGCTTCAGCGTCTAGTCAAGCATTTCACTTACAGGGGAGTTAGAGATACAAGTTGCTGGCCAGAGTGAAAGGCAGTTATGAGAGTGAAGCACAGATAGGGAATAACAAAGGCAGCTGCCAGCTGGATATTTTTTTCTTGGCAGAGAGCCCCCTTGAGAGAAAGCTGTAATTGCAATAATTCTGTTTTTACAATTGACCAGGTAAGACTTTACAGAACCACTGGTATCTTGAAACTGAATAATTGTGGGTCCTGGTTCTATCCTATTCACTCTAAGCCTTGCAAATCTACCCTCTTCTTTTGAGAAAGGAACTAACAAGGGCTTCAGTTATCCTGACTAGGTGGTGGTAGAGATAGGGGTGGTGGTAAGATGATACAACTGGAACTCAACAGTGACACAATTTCAAAATGCATCCTTGGTTCATTCGTGGAGACCATAGTTCTCAGGGTTCCAGGTGAGCTTAATTGCTTAATAATTGATGAGCTGGATTGGAATTTGGGGGGTATAAAATGTATTGCTTACATGCATAGAGGAATTGACTGAGAGTCAATTTGATTTCTTTAATAGATCTTGGAACTCTGGAGCTAATTATCTATCTCTTCCTTGAAATGTAAGACCTACATAGGGGTCCTGAGAAAGTCATGTACAAGGAGCTGATGTTGTTTTAATTTAATGAAACACATGTTTTAATTCAGCAGAAAATATCCATTACTATATTCCTTCTACAAATTAGTATATTATATCCATCTATGAAGATTTAAACTTTCTTCTCTCCAAATGATGTGAATTTCAGTGAGATGTTTCCTCCCAGGCTCTCATAAAGGCCCACATAAAGTGCGTCATAAAAAGCCTTATTCCGAACACCCATTTGCTTGCCCCTCCCTTCTGTAGTAGTTCAGGTCAAAGTTCACAAAGTAAGAGTGACACAAATACCCACAAGGAGGGGAAAAATAACACCCAATACTGCTTCTCCGAAAGGCCAGGATTAATCACAGCTGATAATTGTATTCTCAAATGATGGTAATATATCATATAATCTCATTAAATTTTGAAACACCACGGCTTTTAGAGAGGCAAAACACAGCACAAATCCACATTAGGTAAAGATAAAAATCCCTTATGTGTCTGAAATCTCAGAATAAATTTCTTTTAGTTGATTTGCACTTTATCTATATAAAACATAAGTAATATTCCATAGTTATGAGAATCAGAAATCATTCCCTTTGGGGAAATTATCTCCCTACCAAACCTTTGCTCATCATTTAAAGGGAATAATATTGTACTCCATGATTTTTGAGAGAAAGGACAAGTAACTTTGGTCTAGGAGACATAAGACTGAGCAGGCTGAAAATTATCTCCTCTGTTCATATAATTTCAACAAACCTATCTGAGGAAGCAGAGATGATTAGATGTTACTTTTTATGAAGAGTTCAAAGCATTATAGTGAGGACTAACCCTTAAAAAACTTGGAATTATATGGTGAACTAGAAAGGTAGAATTAGGAGGTTTCTAATGTAAGCAGAAGAGGAAGAAAGAGGGAAAAAAATTAGCTGGGGCACACAAGAAGAAATATAAGATAAAGAGAAAGAAAGAGGTGTTCACGGTACGATTACTCAAGTACAGCCCTGAATGCAATAAAACAATGCTTCAAGACATTAATGTGCATACGAATCACATGGAGATCTTTTTCCAATGCACACTGCAATTGAGTAAGACTGAGGTGGGGCCTGAGAGTCTGCATTACTTATGAGCTCACAGGTAATGCTCTTGTTGTTGGGCCATGTACCATAGACATGAACATAGACATAGAAAGGTTCACAGACAACAAAGTTGTTGAGTAGTCTGGGGTGTTACTCATCACGCACACTGGCTATTTCAGATCAACATCCTTAAACCTTTATTAAGCACCTCTCCTATGTGAGGCACTGTAGGAGGCCACGTGAAAGTAAATCTCTGTCCTTGTTCTTATGTATCTTACACTCTAGTTCAAGAGAAAATACTCAAAAGGAGTAGTTTTCCCCAAAGTCATAGAAATGATACTTCATGTTTAGATCTCTTGATTTATCCTCTGCACAACATAGTATTTAAATACTTTCTTGGGGGAATCCAAAGAGATCACAGATTGGGGTAGAGGGAGGAAGGCTGAGGGAGTGAACATAGAACATAGATAGGGGATTTAATTTCACAGTTTAAAGCTATTTCACAGGTGAAATTTTTCCATTAACATTGAACAAAGCATTTTTCCTCCCCACCCTCATTGAGGGAGGGGGGATAGTTTAACCTTGAACCAAAGGTGTGAATTGAATTTAAATAATATCATCTCACATTCTGCAGAGGAAACTTCACAATATATAAAGGAGGGGTATGGTGAACCCCATTTTAAGACAATTTGTAGTAATACCCTGGCTCTTGAGGTACCACAAGATCCTTATTTAAAATGAGTGGGAAGAGGACACAGGGTCTCCTCAATGTTTTCATCCTTCAATAATTTTTTTAACATTACATATAAGCATAATTTGATGAAAATCAAATTATATTCCTGAACCTCAAAAGGTACATACTCCTCAATATTTTCATCCATAGAATAATTTCAATGTTAAAGATAGGTAGGATTCTAATAAAAATGAATTTATATTGCTGAACTCTAAGAGCAAGACACCAATTTTTATCACAGATTCGACCTGTTCTCATTTCACTAACTGCATGTTTCCCATACCTTGTAAGAACTCAATATTGAAAATTTTTTAAAAGTCTAGATCCAGGACTGTAAAAATCTTAAGAAATAAGAAAGAAGTTTCTTCCATGTTTGTGATATCAGCATCTTTTACTATGACTTCAAGATGCAGCTGCTAGCTTCAACCTCTCCCTGCCCATTTTATTTTCACTTACTCTTCATAATGTTTATCCTGGTCATTCATCACTTGAAACCCAAGTCGCTTTCCTTTTCTGATGACTTGGAGCATTAAAACCACCTCATCAGGAGAGATATGTATGTTGAAAACAGATATCAAGACATCCAGGTGGAATAGTAAATGGACAACCCTTTCGGGTTGTAGACAGATGATCTGGATCTCTAAAAGTCTCTCCTGTCTAAAGATTCTTCAAGCCCTGAAGAAGAAAATCTCAGGAGCGAGAAGTCTGATTTTTTCCCATTTTGTAATGTTTCTGAAACGCTCTTGAAATTTTGGAATAAATTTGGAGAAAGCCTAGTGTCTCATTTTGGGAATCTTTGAGACAGCTCAACATATTAGGTTTCTTAGGTTTCTTCACTTAAACACAATATATTGATAAAATGTGTGCCTTCTGGAGCCAGACTATTTGTAATTTGATTTCTGTCTTTGCCACTGTGCAAATTTAAGAAATTTATATAGTCTACTTCAAACTTAAGAAATTTATGTAGTCACTTTCCTCATCTGTTGAGTATGAAAAATGATAATAAAATAATAATTGTACATATCTCATAGGGTTATAATGAGGATTAGATGAATTAATATCTATAAAGATCTTAGACTAGTACCTGGGACATAGTAAGCACTCAATAAACACTAGCTACTTTAATGTCAATTATTATCTTTCATCTTGGAAGTGAGGAGGATTGACTTCGGCAAGTATGGATGTGAGTGAATGGGGATGGAGGGAGGAGAATGGGGGAGCCAGATATACAGAGGAAGGTAATATTAGTAATGTGTGAATGGAGAGATGAATAGAGCAGAGAGCTACAGAATCAGGTACAGAAGATGTGAAGAAGAATGGTTCCTTCTCTCACCCTTACCAAGTGACCCAGTGTCAGACTGACAGCAGTAATAAAAACCTCCTCCAGAGAAGGAGTTGAAATGTGGGGAAGAAAATTATGGAAAGATACACAGAGGATAAAAAAGTACTTATCTTTCTTTAAATCTGTGTGAGAATGAGAATGAGAATGAGAGAGAGAGAGAGAGAATGAATATGACCTAAATAGGATATGAAAAATTGCTAAGCACTAAAAGTTAGGGCTTTGTTATGTTCACCTGTAAAACCAAATCTATAAGCGGAGGATCCCAAACATTTGCTATTTTAAGAAGTATCTATATTTTGAGTGATAATTAAGTACTCTAAACTTCCATCAAAATTATTGTCAACTCTTTGATGGCTCATTGATTTTTAGAGGCCATATCAGTTTTCACTCTCTCCCTGGATGCTTACAGTAATGTAGAGTAATAAAAATTAAACAACATGCCGAATGGTGATTTAAAAACAGCTGTGCATTTTATATTTGGGAGAGACAGAAGGGACGGGAATATAATTTAAGCATATCCTGGGTGATTTTCCTACCAAACACTGATATAAAAATAAATCTATCATATATAAATACCAGCACAATGGTGGGGAGAAAAAGAACATTTAGAAACACCACTGATTACATCCTCCCATCCAGAATAATACCATTGTTTTAAACAATCAACCCATTTCTTTACCTATCTCAGCAACTCTCAGGGATATGAAAGACCTTAGAACTCTAACATACCGTCTCAATAAAACATTATGAATGGAATACATTTTGATGGTGTTTATAGAACGAGATCACCTGAAATTGAGTCTTAATATCATAGACCAAAGTTTTCTTTACCCCATTCTCCCTCCTTAAAAATACTCAATTTTAAAAGGACTTAATCATGGACTCTCTTTAGAAAAAAAAATTCTTCTTCTATAGTATTGATACATAATGACGTTGGTGTGTGTGTGTGTGTGTGTGTGCGCGTGCACGCATGCTACAGGGGTTGCAGTAATGGCTACTGACATTCTTCACTCTAGGAAGGAAGGTTTTATATGTAAACAACACAAATTCCACCATTATGAAAATAAAGTTTAAGATTTTCTTTCCCAGAGAGTTCATGGACCACCATCTACAAGATTTAAAACAATCAGTTCCTATGACTTCAAAAAGGATTCCAAGACCTCATTCCTCAAACCAAGGAGAAATTTCAAAATATGTAAAACACGACTTCCAGATCACAAAAGGTGCTATTTAGGTGGAGGTCATGTCTGCCTATGATTCAGAAAACCAAAACTGTGAAATGGATGGACTTTCAAGGCATCTTATGTACATTAGCTCTTCTTTTCATTCTCTTCCTTTGATAGGCTTATCTTTATTTTACACTCAAACTCGTTCTGTGGTATTTTCCTCTCTCCCTGTAAACCTGATGTTTTATTCCTTGAATAGACCTCCCTTTGTCCTGCCATGCTTTTTGCATACAGCAGTTCCGACACAGAAGGCCTCTTTAGCTCCTATTATTGTTATTGGTGGATGACAGGCGGAACCCTTAGGACCCTATTGAAGGATCCTTAATGCTTTGCATTTCTATTCTGTGCCGTTTCCTGCTTGCACTCATTCAATTTCACACAGCTCTTGCTGCAGTCTTCCCAAATTCGTTCTGCAGAAACTCATCACTTTTATTTTTACCCCCTTTGCTTTCACTTTGGTCCCAATTACCAACCTAACTAGATTCTGATTTCTGTTCACTTCAGGAGTACCCCCACTTTTCACATAATCATTTTTCACATCGTCTTTCACTCTTTTGATATGCAAACCCGAGCCTATGAATTGCTTCTGCTTTTTCTCTCCTGAGTTTACCTACTGTGTAATAAGAAAGCCCTTTACCATGTCACATTGCTTGGTGTATCCATTTATTAAGATCCCATGCTTAGAACTATTGTCTTCAAACTTCACTTTAAAAGATGCCCAATTTTCCCATGAAGTTCACTCTACTAAGAATCGACACTCTCCATATGCCTTTCTTTTGGTTTTCCCTCTTCAGAAGCAAGTATTTAAATGTTCTTTTTTTTTAATTGTTAGGGTTTTTAAAATATTTATTTATTTATTTTGGCTGCACCGAGTCTTAGTTGCGGCATGCATGTGGGATCTAGTTCCCCGACCGCGGATTGAACCCCGGCACCCTGCATTAGGAGTGGAGAGTCTTACTCACTAGACCACCAGGGAAGACCCAGTATTTAAATGTTCTTTAGTCTTTGATTTCGGCTGAACCAAGTTTCATCCTCACAGTTCTGGTTAGAAAGGTATGTCTAGAAAGCCTCAAATAGAAACAAGATAATCATACCTTAATGATGAAACAGGTTGAGCCTCCTGATGGCCAGCTTTCTTATCTTGATCTATTTATTGTTTAGTGAACAAAGTGAAAGAACTAAGTTCTTTTGCAAATGATTACATTGAGTAAGTATTGCCAAGGGCCCAAAGAGAATGACTTTCTAGAGAAGAGACTAGAGAAGAGATGTCCAGTACCCTGGAGACTAGACGTACTCACCCAAGTCGTATAGGTATTCTGTGCAGATCACAGTAGAAGGCAATGTTAGGATGTCTAACCAGATAGGCAGTTGGCATTAAGAAGACCCAATGTTAGGTAACATAGGACATCTCAACCGGTGGCTAGGACCAATTTTTAGGATAATTTAGGAGTAACAATTTACTTGGTAGTGCCAGAAAGGGTCAGGTACAGGGTCAGGAGAGCAAGTGGTGGGAACCCAGTTACTTAAACTGGGGTACCAGCAAGGATTTGGTCAAAAGGAACAAGCAAGAGTAGATGAAGGCTGACTTGCTGCTGGTTTAAGGGCTCCAATGGGTCTTTATATTTCCTTCATTAAGGGCCAGATTGATCTTCAGGTGCTGGAGCAAGCTGGGGCCATGGAGGCTGAAGGCAGAGAGGCAGCAAACCAGGCTTGTCATTATAGCTGGAGTTCAACACTGACAGATTCTTATGGTTAATAACTATAATTTAATTATAATCAACTTTTAGTTCTTTGGACTTCATATAGCACACTGGAACTAGTGTAACTGTTGTTCAGCAACAGGTGCCATTTTAATATAACATTTAATATTTGGAGTATTTAAAAGTACCAGAGATTAGACTTTCTTGAAAGCATAATAAAAAGTTTCTTAATTTAAATTTAATTAGATTTTTGTACTTCAGTAGATATAGTTATTGATTAGTGAGAGTGTTTCTTTAAAAAAGAGCCAGGGTTAATGAAGGAATCATCATACCACTTTCGAACATTAAAAAAAGAATATTTATACCAACAATGAGACTAGAGACTGATGATGTTATGATCAGTATTTTTAGATTACCAGAACCATCTCAGGTAAGAACCCTGACATCTGTCATCTTAGCAGAGAGCAAACAGACCCCAGTCTCCCATGCCATCAGTGCCATCCATGAAAGATCTCTAGCTTGCACCTATTTTTATGCTGTCCCAAGTCTTCAACAATAATTCTCTAATTTCAGTTGAATTACTAACATCAAGTGATCCAAAAAATCTATAGCTATACATGGAAAGTAGATTTCTAATTGTAATTCCATAGTAATGAAAGGTGCTCTTTTTCTGGAGTTTAGGCTAGGTCAGGAAAATAATCTTCACAGAGGAACTTTTAAGAAATAGTAATAAGAACCTTGCTGAGAGAATATATTCCATATGAAAGGAATAGCACAATAAAATTTACCAGTGCATGATGTGGTAGGGAGTGAATCTACAACTAAGAGGTTTTGAGAAGGAAACAAAAGAGGAAGAAGGAGCTGAGGAAGGATGGAGGAACCATAGAAGAACATAAATACTTAAAGGAATGAGAGACAGCAGAGAAATGTGACCAAAGTAGTGTGTGGAAAGGAAAAAGAAATGGTATGAGTGGGAGGGGTAACGATTTTGAAGTATAAGATTAACTGGTAGAAGACTTAGTAGGAAATTGGAAATACCAGACATAAAATTAAATGTTTGCCTTATACATAGGGAAAAGTGTCATTTGGCATTATGACCATCATAGGACAGGATGTACACTAGCACTAAGGCAAGCTTGGGGACATTTTTTAAAGCTAGCCTAAGTGAACATCAAGCAACATTAAAAAAAAAAAAAGTAAGCAACAAGTAGGTTCCTATGACCTTAGCTATAGAATATCTTATTAAGAACATCTTTTAGCTCCTTCTTTCAGTTCCAAAATATTGTTGCAGAAAACTCTATAACTGTGCAGATTGGTCACACTTTAAATGCATGGCCACAAATCTCAAATGTCACAAACACTGCCACCCAGAAATGTTCCTACACTTCCCTAGTATATTTACTTTTGCACTTTGAAAAAAAAAAAGTTTCACACGTTGTCCACTCTACTCAAACTGCCTGCAATAGCTCATTTCACTGCTCTTCTCCCCTCCATACTCTCCCACCTCATGTACACATAATCTCAGCTGGTGGTCTTGCCCCACTCTCAGCCTGCTACTGCTACAATGGATGATGCGTCCCTGTTCCCATTAAAGTTTCATCTAGATTGCTCAAGACGTCATTCCTGCAATTGTCTCTTTTTTCTCTTGTGTTATCAATACTGCCCTCTATGTGATCATTCCCCTCTGCATTTAAAATACTCTAGTACCTCTTGTTTTAATAAAACACACAAAGAAATTTCTCCTTATTAACATTCTTTCTCCAGCTACTATCCCATTTCTCTGCTCCCCCTCATGGCAAATCTTGAAAGAGTTGTCATATTCACTGTCTCCACTTCCTCACCCACATTCTCCCCTCAACCCACTCCAATGGGGCTTCTGCCACTGTCACTTCACCGTCAAGGTCACCAATGACTTCTATCTTACCAAAGAGAATCATTTCTCTCTCTTTACATGAATTGATTTCTCAACAGCATGTAACACTATTGACAACTCCCTCCTAGTATACAACACTTTCTATAGTTCTTTCTTCTGCATTACTACTTTTTTTCTTCTAACTCACCAGATGTTCCTTATCTTTTTTGATGGATTCTCCTTCTTTTACCCTTGATATTATTACAACTTTCTGGGATGTTCCTCCCCCAATTCTCACTTGACTGGTTCCCTCTTATAATTCATGTCTCAGCTTAAATTCACCTCCTATCTAATCAAAAAGAAACCTCCTAGTCTTTTTAATTTTTAATATTTATCAGTATCTGGTATCTCCTCACTTATTGTCTTGTTGTCCTTCTCCTCCCACTAGATATAAGCACCCTGATAATGAAGACATTGTCTGCCTTATTAGCTATTATATTCCTAGGGCCTAGAACAGTGGCTGGCATATAGAAGGCACTCAATAAATGTTTACTGAATTACTGAATAAATTCATTCAAGGTATGACATTCTCTCCATATCCAACTCTTTGTTATCTACTTAAGAAACAAGCCAATGGACTTTGGCATGACTGCTTGTTAGCATGTATGCTAGAATCAAAGATGTGGTAATTTAATGTAAAATATAATAACCATTTTCAGTCTGTCCATGGCTAATTTCCACTTATCTTACAAGTTTCAGCCTAAACATTGCCTCCTTAGGGAAGCATTTTCTGATACTATAGACTATTTTTTCCATGCTGTTTTTACCCAGAATATCCTCCTTTATATTACTCATCATACCTGTAATTACTTGTTACATACTTATGGGCTATATTCTCCATGAGGGCATAGGTTATGTTTTTTTAAATCTCTTTATCTAGTTCAGTGTCTAGCATGGAGCAAGAGTTCATTAAATGTTTTCTGGATTGAATTAAACAGACCTGGCTCACACTGGCATTGAGGCTAGTAAGTCTGAACCTCAATATATACTTTCTTACTGAGTGAATCTAAGTTCCAATTATGAAAGAAAATTGAACTGTCATGTTTGTGGGATGACTCTATGATAGGAGAAAAATATTAAAGCATAAAACCATGTATTGCTCTGGTAGCATAACTTCCCTTCTTTTATTAACCTAAATTAAGAATCTGATATTCAGATATTTCATTTCAGAAAATCCGAGAAGGTTCAAACCACTAAAATAGCCATATATGTGAGTGGTTGGGTAGATATGTCTCTACTTAAATTAAAATAGTGCTTTGTTTGGAACTCTGCAGGTTGCTAGAGAAATGGTAAAATGGTGACACCCTTTCAGGAAGAGAGATAAGAGAGATCAAAGCCAGCTTATGGGTGGAAAAGAAGATAATCCTCTATTGCATGAAGGATTGATCTCTTTCAGTATGAAAGGAAACTAGTTCTGACAGATGTCAATACATAGAAAAGCAGCACTTCCTGCTTCTATCATAAAGATAAATTGGAACAAATGCCTTAGCTCTTGAGGCTATTTGAACTCCACAGCCCAGGTGGCAGAAACTACAATGAGAAGACTACTCAATTCAGCCCAATAGCCCGCCTGTTATTTACCTCTTCTTGATAATTGGCTGATTAATTAGTTACAGTAAGCACTTGTTATGAAACAGACCAATGTTTTTGAGTATCATACGCTAACTCTAGGCATAAGTAGTCATACTCTTATGCCACATAAGAGGCAGGCCTTTCTCTCACTGGGATAAACCTGTACTGTTTTCTTTTGATCAGCAGGTTTTATAATTAATGTCTTACTTTTAACAAATACTTATTGATCATGTGCTTTGTGTCAGACACTTTTCCAGACACTGAGGATATAGTAGTGAGCAAGACATATAAAGCCCAAGTCCTCAGGGGGCTTATAGTCTAGTGAAAAGAGACAGAGTAATTAGATAAAGCAATAATTTTGTAGCATAATATAAGGGCTATGAAGAAGAGTAAAGCAAGGTAAGAAGACAGAAAGTGATGGTGAGGGTAGGGTGTAATTATTGTAGATAATATGGTCAAGAAAGGTCTCCCCAAGGAGGTGTCATTTGAGCAGAGACCTGAATACACTGAAGAAGAAAGCCAAGGGAATAGCTGGGGCAGTGAGTTTCAGAGGAAACAGAAGCTTATCTGCTGACGTTTTGCTCAAGGCTAAAGCCTTGAATGCTCTAGGACAATTTTCAGAAGCATTATGGGGGCCTTCCAGCCTGCCTCTGTACCTCTTCTGCTTGGGAAGTCTGAAATGCCCAGACTTTTTTTTCTCCCACTCTAGACCAGGTACCCAGAAGAAAGTCATCTGGCATCCCAGCCACATGACTGGGTCCTACTTATTTTTGCTCTAGTGTATTAAGCACTGTTATCAATATTACAGAGGTGACAATCCATGGATCTTCCCTCAAGAGGACCACAGTCATTTCCTTGGGGACAGGCTTGGGCTATAATACCATTTTCTTAAGTCCTTTTGGCCAAAACTCTTAGAGTCACCTGGCTAGGAACATTTCATCATTCCACTGTGGATCTTCAAAGCTTCATCCCAGTCTCCTCAGAGTAGATGGCCTTGATTCTGGATTCTTGGCCTGATAATGGATTTGGATATGATCTACACATTTGAACTATGTAAAAGTTTTTTTGAGGGTTAAATTTTGCTCTTTTTGTTTGCTTATTTTACATTTTTATGGGGTATAATTTCTAAGGAGTGAAATGCACAGATCTTACATATACAGTTCAATGAGTTTTTCCAAATTTATAAACCTGTGTGTCCCACATCCCAATCAAGTTAAATGGTATTTTTAACATCCAAGAAATTTCCTTTCTACTCTTTCTAGTCAATCCCTCTCCAGAGGTAACCACTATTCTGATTTTTTTTCACCACAGTGCAGTTTTGCCTATTTTTGAACTTTATATAAATGGAATCATACAGTATATACTCGTCCCTGTGCCTGGATTCTTTCACTCATCCTTATGTTTGTGAAATTCATCCATGCTGTATGTATTAGCAATTCATCTTCTTTAATTGTTGAGTGATATTCTATTTTATGAATATACTGTAATCCATTTACTTATTGATAGAAGTTTGGATTGTTTCCAATTTTGGGCTATTACGAATAAAGCAGATATAAACATTTGTGAAAAAGTTTTTCTATGGACATATGTTTTCATTTTTCTGGGGTAAGTATCTAGGAGTGGAAGTTGGATCATAGGGTATGATGGCATTAAGAATTTTAATATATACAAAATTTTGGCTCTGAAGCCAGACTACCTGTTGGTAATGGTATGAACCCTCTTCTGAGCCTTGACAATTTTGATTCTGGCTGAAAAACCAGTGTATTAAGATAGTATAGCACAGTGGTTATGAGTAAGGTTTGTGGACTTGGACTGCCAAATTTCACATCTTGGCCCCATTACTTAAAAGTTGTGAGGGCCTTGGGCATATTATTTAATGACCATGGACCTTGGATTCCTTATGTGTAAAATACACTTGTTTCATAGGATTGTGTAGTGAGAATTCAATGAGATATTCTCTACAAAAGTAGTTAGTACAGTGCCTGGGCACTTCATAAAGTTTCAGTAACTATTGACTTGGGAGTTGGGGGAACTTAAGTCCTATCTGCACTTGCCTGAATGCTTCATTGAATATAACATCAAAATGAAAGGCAACCATACACCAAAAGGTATGTAATTAAATCACAAGGAAAGACCAAACTTGGAGCTTAATAAGAAACCAAATTTAAGTTAAATGATTGGCCTTAAATAATAGTGCACAAGCAAATATTGATTAATTGTTCACCTTTACCCTTCAGACAAACTTCATCTTCAGCAACACTGTATTTTCTTGTTAAATGATATTAGTCATATATATATATATATACCTAATACATTCTCACTTCCTTGTAACTTGTTAAGATTCACAGGGGTGCCAATAATAACAGCTGAACTTGCAAAATATTAATATAAGGATCAATTCAGCAACATCATTAGGGACAATCAAGTCAGACTCAAGCATACAGATGCATAAACTATAAGAAACATTTTATGACTTTGCAGTTACTAATTTATATATGTTTTACTTATCAATTTCAATAAAACCAATATCCTGACTCTCTCTGCTGAATATAGCTTTGGTCAGCTAGCATTAGATGATGAAAAACACAAATGTATGAATATTGGAGGAACTTTTCTTTCAAGTGATTCTGCTAGGTTTGCAATGTCAAGGTACCCAGCTGTTTGATTTCATAACTGCAGCAAATGCCAGGGCCACAATTCAAAACAGGTAATGATGACCTTTGATTTCATTTCCAAAGGAAACAGTAATCACTGATGCAGCTGTGGATTCTAACCCAAGAGAAACTGAAAATCTAAAATTAAAATTTTCCTGTTCTCCCTCAAGCTAAATCATTGAACAATATTGCTTGAGCTAGGGGTGTCCGTGATATTGGTATAAACTTAAATTCATTTTAAGGAGAAATTGAAAAGTTGTTTGAATTTTGTGGCCTTTTCCATTATTTGAATGGAAAAAAACAAAAATATATTCATATTGAACAGAGAAGGTGCAAAGAGAAATATCAAATTCCTGATTTTCCCTAATGACATTGCTGGTGATATGAAATGTCAGTATTCTTCCTCAAACAAAGCCATGAGGGCCATGTTGGAGCTGACATCTTTCTTGATGTCATCCTCAAAGGGTCAGAAAATGCCCCCCTCCCCACATCTTGGTAGCTCTCTCTCTACATTCTGCAGCTGTAGTATATGGATGTGTTGGAAATCACTATGTCCTTCCATCATCACATCATGGCAAATGTCCTGAATTCCTATAAACTTAAAAAGTACTCAAAATTCTGGAGGAAAAAAATAGAGCTCAAATTAAATAACTCTGCATTCCACAAATGGTTGTACCAGTTTTATGGGCTTATTTAACCTGTCAGTTATTAACTGAGTTATGTGCACCTTTCTGTGTACCTCCCCTGTACTCCTTTAACTCAACTGCTTACCTCTATTATAGTACTTACCACACAGCTGTCAGTTTGATTTTTTTCTAGCATGCAAATCTCATTATGTCACTCCCTGTTAGCATCCTTCAGTGGTTTTCTGCTGTTTCCAAGGTAACATCAGACTCTTTTACTTTGGCCTCCAAAGACCCTTCCTGATCTGACCCTTGTTTATCTTTCTAGCATCATCTCCTGCCATCTTTTCCCTTCCATCTCCAGTGTTAGCCAAACTGCCCTACCTGTAGCTCCTCCAAGAAGCCACACTTGCATCTCTCAATGTCTTAGCACATATCTTTTCCTGCTAATTTAAATGCCTTTCCCCCGGCTCCATTCAACTGGTCAATGCTCCTTATTTTTAAAAATTCAACTCTAGTGACATTTTCTTCTAAGATTATTTTTGTTTTTGCTCACATATGACCAACAGCTCAAACCTCCTTAAAATGCAGGTGTCTCTCCATTGCTCTCCCTCAGCTCCTACTGAATAATATTATCATAGCACTTGATGCTTTCATAATAGTGGAATTTTCTCAGTACTCTTCCCCAGTATACTGTGAGCTTGTGGGAGGCAGGGACACTATTTTATAAATTTCTGTATTCCTTACAGCCTGTCCCAGAGCCTGGCTCAAAGTGGGTGTTCAATAAGTGTTACCTGGGGACTTACCTGGTGGTCCAGTGGTAAAGAATCTGCCTTATAATGCATGGGACATAGGTTTGATCCCTGGTCAAGATCCCACATGCCGCGGGGCAGCTAAGCCCACGTGCCACAACTACTGAGCTCGTGTGCCTCAACTAGACAGCCTGTGTGCTACAACTAGAGAAGAGAAAATCCACACACCACAACTAGAGAGAAGCCCATGCACCACAATGAAGAGCCCGTGTGCCACAACTAAGACCCAATGCAGCCCAAAATAAATTAAATAAATAAAGAATAAATAAATCTTAAAAAAAAATAAGTGCTGTCTGAAAATGCGACAAAGGGAAGAAAAAACCCTTGAAATTCCAATTGATACACTCATTTTTTTGAGTTCTTAATAGACATAGCTTTGGCCTGTAAACCTTCAATGTCAACACAATGTGAACACTCTGAGCCTAATTCATTATCATCTGTGACCCTCTGGACAGTCCTGCTGTTTTCCTGCCTTTTGGAAGGCAGTCCTCTGGCATTCTGTCAATTCTGTGAAAGGCTTTCTAGCCTCCTGTCCATGTTCTACTTACCATCTCAATTTCCTGTTGGGGTCTGATTCCAAGACTCTTATCCTTCCGCTGGCCACTGTGTGGACCTCTCCTCCGAATCTCCCTTTGACCAACTCAAGTAACTTGTCTGGTCCCTTGATCACTGATCCCGAGGCATGTACAGCATGAACTCTTCCTTTGCCCAGGTTGTTTAATAACTTAGATGTACTAATACATTAACATTTTGTAAAAAAAAAAAAAACAATGAGACACTGAGTAGAGCCAAAAGTATCAATAATATGTCTGGAGCCATAAAATACTCAAGGTCTTAGGGAGAGGGGTTATGAAAGCATGGGTAGCAAGCACTCTCACTACTCATTGCTCCCCAGTAACACCACTTCCTTAAATCTATAGGGGAAAATTCTGTTCTAATGTCCTCTACTGGTAAACTGAATTTCAGGCCAATTTCCATGCAGTCAGTGATCTTATGGGATTTTTTTTTTCCACCAGGCTTCACTGGAGTTAATAAGGCCAAATATTCCTACTAAGGTATTTTTTCTCTAATAGGCCCTAAACATCTTGCATGGGTAGGCCAGTATCCCTACAGTAATTACCATTCCAAAAAAAAAAAAAAGATGTGTTTAAACAGCTTTAGAAATAGAATGCATCTAGGCATCTAGAATAAAACAGCTGTTGACCTTTAAATATAATTTTGAACATAGGTCTTTCAACTGCTACTGACCCCAAAGAAGGCATCAAATAATGCATTTGCCTTACTGAATAATAATTTGCAATATGCTTTAAAGGTCTTCTCCCTCTCTTGGGCCATTGATGTTTTCGTGCTTTTGAAGAGTATTCAATGTCTGTTATGTTTTTATAATCCTTAAATCACCTTATATTCATCTGCAAGATCCACTGTGTTTCATGATTTGCTGTGGAGATTAGTGCATTAATGATACTTTTCCTTTCATATGCCTTGTAAAGAAAAAAGAAAAAGAAGCATGGATGCAGGACTGTTTCAGTGTCATTTTGAAATCTCTCATTATGTATTGCTACAATTTAAAAAAAAAATATCCATCCCATGCTGGGGGTGGGGGCATTGGAGGTGGATAAGTCATTTGTAAAATGTTATAGAGTTTTTATTGTGTCAATAAAATGAGGAAGAAACTTCTAAATCTCCCATCAGCCAAGCAAAATTGCAATACTTTCCTGCGACTTTTAAACCACACAAGGAAAGACATGACTGCATATTTTTATAGTGTTTTCTAGTAACTCCTTATACAGGGAGAAATCGTCAAAACTTCCTATTTTGAGTGACGAGGTATGCATTGATCTTAGTTTGCCAACCTACAACAGATTTTGGTGATGCAGGAAGTAGACTTCAAAAGAATTCATCCTTAGCCACAGCATTCAACTGCCTAGTGCAGAAAACAATTGTGATTGAGAGACAGCACATACGATGGTCAAGAGCCAAATTGTTTCTAACTTCTGTACAGAAAACAAGGAGTGATGAATTAACTACCTGAAATGTGAACTAAAACAGGGGAACTTAGGCAATGCTTCTAGCTCCTTTAAAGGCAAGAGGGCACGAGAATAAAAAATATGGCAGTGGCTTCTGATATCAGAGGTAAAAAAATGAAAGAGATGAAGAAAAAAATGAAAGAGAGCAAAATAGTGCCATGATATAATGAGTTCAAATATCTAGCCTGAGGTGATTCAGGAAATAGTTATATATTTGGTTAAAACTAATTTTAGGGTTTCCATCTGAAATCCAGACTAGAGAGAGGATATTTAAACAGAGTTTTCAGTCAAGCAGAAATATAGCTTTTGTTGATTCAGGAAACAATTCTGTGATGAGAGAATATGGTCATATGTCCATTTCACCCCCAAACTTGGAATATCTCAAATATTAGACAGTAAAAGTCATTGTACAAGAGTAAACAACAGGCATGATACTTGTCCTATGAGAAAATATAATCTAAGGGAACAAAAGCTGCCCGTGATGCACAAAACAGTCTCAGAAACGTGAGACTTATTCTTGCCAATAATATGATTCTTTATTCTCTTTCACATACTGCTTATTCCCAGGATCAGGTACAAACTGCATTCTGAGTTGGTCTCCCAGATATGATGGTAGGTTGGGCCATCTACACTCACTCATCCAGTCCTCTTTGGGACTAGAAGTGCAGATTTATAAGACAACCTATTCTAGGGGACATTATAAGAATGTTAGAGTATTCAGTACCCAAAGTATAACAAGAAAGGCCAAATCCTATACTTTATTTGCCACCATGGCTCAAGATGTACACTCCAGTATGCCTGCGGTGAAAGTAACTACAAGGGAATGAGTGAAAGAGGGAACACATTTCTTATACACAGCATTTCCAGAAGGTCACTAGGGTTTTCTAAGGAAAGATATATACAATTTTTCCGCCAACTTCTCACTGTGTCACTGTGGCTGAGGGGAGATATATGTAGTTGACACTTGCCTCTGTAGCCAGGTGGGAAAGGAAGAACAATAAAGTAATAAAATGGGAGAAATAGAATTCAGTTTATGAAAACTCACTTTGTGGTCGGCTCTGGATAAGACTCTATTACCTTAAGTGTAGTGCAAAAAGTATCAGCCGTTCCCTTACCGCCATGTAGTCGGTAAGTTTGTATATCAGAAAATTACATGTCCATATTCACTAAAAAATCGCATACCTAACTGAGAACAAAGGGTAGCTTTCCTTAATCAGTGAATTTGCTGGACGCAGTTTTGAAAACATAACTTCTCAACAGCATTTTAGTATGTGTGTAGTGCATGTTTTTAAATTTAAAAAACAATGGGCTTCAATAGAAGCAAAATAAAAAGTAAAACAAAAATGTTTTAAGTGGTAGTAATGTCATGGTAACTTCTCAAGGCTTAACTAGAATGAGATTAAAGATCATGTGCTAACAAAAGATGGCAAAGTGTCTATATTGATGCCTTGCTATCAATAAAGCTATAATAAAATGAGCTGTAGTATGCCTGTGACTTCAATCTTTGATGAATACAGAGACAGAATACTACATCCAGTTCTGTATGAAAGATTACTATTAGGATGGATAAAAACTACTATGTCCCATAATTTCATTTATAAAATTTTACATAACTAGGCATTAGCTCCTAACTATAAATCAGTCCCAATTTCTTAGTGTTTAGTGAGCAAGTAGAAAATTTAACCTTGATCAATTAAATTAACCTCTAAATTGCTACCTGAGCATGTTGATGACAGCTGTCAATTCAGAAGCAGTTTATAAAAACTGAAAGATGACAAGAAAATGCTGAGTTGATATGACAGTGATGACAAAAATTTGCTAAGGCATGTATCCCTGTAGAAAATGTCTCTGCACCACAACAGATGGCCAGTGGCCAGGGAAAAACCATTAAAGCCAGAACTGTGGAAACTTTAACTCTTCACTCTGGGAGACTAAAGACTTACTACAAATCAAATCTTAAAAGCAGAGCTTGGTCTTAGAGCCTCATGGATGTTGGCAAAGGTATCTGTACTATGCCTTGGGTTGGCAAGATAAACTAAAGCACTTAGAAAGAAAAACACTGAAATTTTCCACTAACAGTCTATAAAATTTATCAGACATGCTTTACTGCGGGGGCTGTGCTATCAATGCCTATTGCCCGGGGAGAGACACATCATGCAGGTAATGAATGATACACTGAGAAACACACACGCAAGCCATACCCATTTGTACTTGCTGTCACAAAGCAGCTGAGGGCTGCTCTGCATCATCCAGTGGGTGCTGCCTTGATCCCCCAGCATTCTGCTCCTGATGAAGCTACACTGTGGACCACCTCTGAGGGTGACTTTTCTGAGCAGTAGGAAAGGAGAGGGGCAAAAACATGAGACCACCAGTGATCTAAGCAAACAATGAGAGGGCCTGAAAATTTTCATTTAGGGCCTAATTTGATATAGGGCACAGAGCAAGGAAAAAACAAACAAACAAACAACTCTCACTGATTAAATAAGTAAGGAACAGTGCATTTCCATAGTTGAGAGTGGCATAGCTGTACTCATTAACAGTATGGTCTCTGTTCTGTCTTAATTCGTAAAATTGTTCAGTTTTTCTGCATTATGCTCAACTTATAAACTACTTCAAAATCCTCTGAAAGAAATCAGGGTATAAACTCCAAATAAATAAGTTACTGCCGCTACCCTGTGTATTTGCCAGAAGCATATATCATGTTGAGTCACACTGTCGACAAGCCTGTGCTATCCCTTGGCCTTTTCAAAAGCTGCATTGACTCATGTCCCTGGAACACTACTTTCAGTGTTGAAAGGGTCATTCTCCTGCATATCACTGACTGCTGAGTAAGATATTTGCTCACAGGCTGGAGCAATTGTGTGCTTATTGTCTAAACAGTCAGCGAAGTCCACTTCAAAATGGAATGTATTTCTTACCACCAAAATGTGAAGAGATGAGAATGTAGAACAGACCACCATATGGAAGAATATGGGGAACAAGGTCACTATTCATGTAGTGCTGCTTTGCCAAGCAAAATACATATTAACACAGTGCCTGTGAGGCTGACAGACACTGCAAGTGCCTTTTATGCCATTTCTTAATGCTTTGTTGCAACCAGAAAAGTTCCCGCAGAGGAAAAAGGAGAGTAAGTAATTGTCCATGTATTTGACACTTTAATTAGGGCAGGACTAAAAGAGACTGAAGCTATTTCTACACACAAAAAAACTAGGCAATTTAATCAAACTAGAGAGCAATTGATGAAGTCAGAAAAACTTAAAAATGTGTGCCAAATAGTTGTTTTACTAAGTGGCGAGTCTATGTAAATGCCTCACAGGCGTGACTTCATTCCTCACCTTCCTTTATTTAGCAATGATTTTTGTGGAAATTTATGTATTATGTACATTCTGATGCCAAGACATCTAAAGAGCCATTTCACTCAGATAATCCAGCTAAACTAGTTATTAGTGGTATTGTAGAGGAAGCAACTAGTTGATGGGATTTTCAATTTTTAACTAGTTGTTTTGTTTCTATAGACATGGTCTGAGGCTCTTTCTAGCAGACAAATAAGTGTATTCTCTTAGAATGCAGACTTGAAAGGAAGCTTAATCAAACTATCAATTACTAAGCATGTATAGAGTACATAATAAGAGCTATAGTTTATTGGGTACTTACTGTGTGCCGGACTCTGTGCTATACAAATTAACATGGTTTATCTCATTTAATCCTCCAAATAAGCCTTTAGGTGGCTATATTATCACCCTCATTGTATAGATAGAGAAACAGTTTTGCTGAAGTGCCAGGTCCTAGAACAGCAGGCACTATGGTGAGACATATCAGAAAAAAAATCTAGAGACCAATTTTGAGTCCTTAGTGCTTCAGAGACATTCAGAGAAGTGGAAGGAGAATATGGAGATAAACAGTCAAGAAAAGTTTGGGATGTGAGCAGAACTCTAAAGGACAAATAGCAAGAAGGGGAGAAAATATGGTGAAAAAAGATGCCAAAGACCAATGGGTGACATCGACTCATATAACATTAATGGACTGGTTTGAATTTATATGACTGGCATAGGGAGTCTACTGCCAGCTTTTCACTTCCTTTTGCATATCACAACTTTCGAAGACAAAATGTCAACATTGAAATGCAGGTACACACAATGGGGTTGTTTGTAAATGTGCTGCAGCTGGATCTCAGGAAAAGACAAATATTTGATAGCTCCAAAGACAGGGAGATCAGCTCGGTGCTTTGTGACCACCTAGAGGGGTGGGATAGGGAGGGTGGGAGGGAGGGAGATGCAAGAGGGAAGAGATATGGGAACATATGTATACGTATAACTGATTCACTTTGTTATAAAGCAGAAACTAACATACCGTTGTAAAGCAATTATACTCCAATAAAGATGTTAAAAAAAAAACGCACGTTATATATTGACTGTCTTTCTATCGCCAAGCTAAAATCTCCTTCATTTTCTCGATTATGACACTTTTTGCTAAATTCTGGGAAATCCATGTGGGTAGGATAATTCTGACAAGAGGCAGTAATTACAAGCTGACACCTGTGTGGACAGTTACAAGTTGCAGTAAAACACCTACCCTCCCAAGCATGTACAATCTCTGTTACCAGTCAGTTGGTCATTTAACTTAGCAGTGAAACATCAATGGGGTCTTTTCAGTGTTTATTTTTGTAATTAAAATATTTTGATATGGGACTCTGCTCTTTGATCAGTATTATCTGCGAACACTCGAATCTATTCTAGAAAGAGATAAGCACTGATGCTTTAATAAATTTACAGATTTTGAAGCTGAAAAGTCATTTAATTCAATCTTCTGTAAACATAAAGAAAAACTAGGTGAATTTGATTTTTTATATGCTTTATTACTTTTCTTTTTATTCCTATTACTTGCAGTCAGTTCTAGTCATTTTCTTTCTATTTGGTCCTTAACCACAAGTTAAAAATATTAAGACATCACTTTCATCTCTCCTCTCTGCTGCTTTCCAACAACAAAACAATAAACATTTTTAAATATATCTGTATTAAGGAATTATTTTAAAACATATTTTCTGTAATCTGAGAATATTCCTCTGACCTCAAGGGAGGATGGAGTCTCTAACCCATGATTAGCATTATTCTGCACTAATATTTTTGAAACACTAATGTTGTAATCCATTCTACAAGGCCACCTACACCATACGACCTGCTCTGATTACCCCAGTCCATTCGAAATTCTATGCTTCTATCATATTTGTCTGAGTCACCCAATGCAGTGCTTGTTTCCATGTTAATTACTACCTCCAGAGGTAACCTGAAGGCAAAGATCAGGTCTTATTCTACTTTTGTGGCTCCCTTACATACTATCTAGCAAAGTAACAGGTAGGAACAGATAAGTAAGATAGCTGCCAATGGGGAAGTTTGAGAGCAGGGGTAATGGGAATGCTGTGGGTCATGTTTCCTTAAAAGTGCTTTTCATATTTTTTTCTTAATTAAATGTTCTGAAAATCCCATATGTGTGATTAACTCTGTGCTCATAAATTATTCTGGAAGAGACTGAAAGTTCTTAGTCTGGACACTATAATTAGCCATGGCAGATTTTCTTACATTGGCTTTACACTTAAAAAAAAAATAAACTAATTATTTCTCCCCCTGCTTCCTTCAATTTATCCAAGGTTGAAATCCAATAAACATTACAACTGGCTAAATAAATAACGGTAATAACAGCACCATCTGGATCTTATATTTTTTCTTCTGAGAAGCTAAAAGTTAGTTCTAGATGTTTGTTTGTGTACACTTTATTAATGTGCCCCCAAAATGTAGATTGCTAAATGGCTAATTCAATGGGGTCCTTGTCAAGGAAAATACCTGTAGAAAGGTCAGAGGATCTTAAGTTTCTACATCTACCCTTGTTAACGTGATTTGATTTAAAATTTGAAAACAAGTGAAATTGCTGTATAGCTAGAATATTGTTAGAATAGAAAGTGAGTTCACTAACTTTTTTTTTGAAGTATAGTTGCTTTGCAATGTTGTGTTAATTTCTGCTGTATAGCAAACTGATTCAGATATATATATATATATATATATATATATATATGTATACATATATGTACACATTCATTTTTATATTCTTTTCCATTATGGGTTATCACAGGATATTAAATACGTTCCCTGTGCTATACAATAGGACCTTCTTGTTTATCCATTCTATACATAATAGTTTGCATCTACTAACCCCAAACTCCCGATCCATCCCTCCCCCACTCCCCCTCCCTATTGGCAACCACAGAGCTGTTCTCTCTGTCTGGTGAGCTCACTAACTTTGCACTGGTTTGGATGAGGTTGAACTGAGGAATGAAGGTGTGTTTAAGCAATAGCATATACACTGAAGTACAGTAACCACTGTTAAGTGGGTTGTCAATGGCTGTAATAATGCTTCACAGGGGGAGAA
This sequence comes from Balaenoptera musculus, assembly GCF_009873245.2. Lineage (NCBI taxonomy): Eukaryota > Metazoa > Chordata > Mammalia > Artiodactyla > Balaenopteridae > Balaenoptera > Balaenoptera musculus. The sequence continues at coordinate 88,397,891 of NC_045806.1, read as the reverse complement.
ACCATGGCCCATTTGTATTAGATGCTAGAATTGTGTTAGGAATAGAGAATGCTATATACATAGGATATTAGATAATGCAGAATAATTTTCCCCCTCTAGTAAAGAAATCAGAGCTATAGTGATAAATATATCAAATTCTGACTTGAAAACACTTATGAATATGTTCATGTATGGAGAGACTAGTAAGACACCCAGAAAGACTAGGATATGGCAAGACTCAGTACTGTCACACCTTCCAACCAAGCCCAAGTCTGATTTTAAAAAGTTTTTGGAGAATGCAAAATGGCTCAAAAGACCAAGATCTTCTAATTCCATAATAAAACTCCTACTGTAGTTTTACCTTATCACGGGATGTATGAAACGGATGATGCATTCCTCAAGAAACAACCTAATGGTTTCTCTACTATACCTCATGTTGTTCCTAAAGAAATGGAGGCATGATGATGAGGGACATGTTTCATCCTCATGAATATCTGAAATGCTGCTTTTCAGCAGAATCATACAATCATTAAGAAACAGAGGCTAGAGAGGTTAAAAGAAGTGTCTCATTCACTTCTAGAATTGATGTGTCATGTGTAAAATAAAAACAAATAGTATTTTCCCCAGTGAGACATATAAAAAATGACTGACACTTAAAAGTAGCAATTACAATTTCAGTGGAACTGCTATAAGAATTGTAATGATTTTATTAAAGGAAACAATACAAAAACATTACCTAGGTATATTATATTATACAGGGTTGGTTTCTGTTCAGAAAATGCAGTATATACTCAAATGTTAAGCTCAAAAACTACTAAACAACACTAGAGTTTAGGCTGCTAACAGACGGAAAAATCTTATTTTTTTTCTATTTGCTTTTGGTTTTCTGCTTACCTATTTATAGTTCCCTATATATTATAAACCCTCATTCAGTTCAATTCAATCTAACAACCATTTATTGACCAATGATTATGCCTTAGGCACTCTGGTGCACATTGTAACTGGTTCAAAGATGAATACCACATTGTTTTGCCCTTGAAAAGCTCACAATCTAATGAGGGTTCTTGGGGTGGAGGCAAGAGGAAAACCAAAATTTCATAAATCACTACAATACAGGGTATGAGTGCCCTAAAACTGAGGATACTAGGAAAGACTGGATTTAGAAAGTTGTCTTCGAGATGGGACTTTCCCTGAGGGATTTGTTTTTTTTTACATCTTTATTGGAGTATAATTGCTTTACAATGTTGTGCTAGTTTCTGCTATATAACGAAGTGAATTAACTATATGTATACACATATCCCCATATCCCCTCCCTCTTGAGCCTCTCTTCCACCCCCCCATCCCACCCCTCTAGGTGGTCACCAAGCACCGAGCTGATCTCCATGTGCTATGCAGCTGCTTCCCACTAGCTATCTATTTTACAGTTGGTTGGTAGTGTATATATGTCCATGCCACCCTCTCACTTCGTCCCAGCTTACCCTTCCCCCTTCTCGTGTCCTCAAGTCCATTCTCTACGTCTGCATCTTTATTCCTGTCCTGCCCCTAGGTTCTTCAGAACCATTTTTTGTTTTTTTAGATTCCATATATATGTGCTAGCATATGGTATTTGTTTTCCTCTTTTTGACTTACTTCACTCTGTATGACACTCTCTAGGTACATCCACCTTACTACAAATAACTCAATTTCGTTTCTTTTTATGGCTGAGTAATATTCCATTGTATATATGTGCCACATCTTCTTTATCCATTCATCTCTCGATGGACATTTAGGTTTCTTCCATGTCCTGGTTATTGTAAATAGTGCTGCAATGAACATTGTGGTACATGTCTCTTTTTGAATTATGGTTTTCTCAGGGTATATGCCCAGTAGTGGGATTGCTGGGTCATTCCTTGAGGGATTTTAAAAATTTTTTAAGAAGGCAATTGGGAGAAAGACTTCATTGGCAGAAGATACAGAGCAAAAACAAACAGACAAATAAATCTTGGTCTGTCTTCCCTGGAGAGCAGGTTTTGTTTAGGGAGAAAATGGGTAAGAAGGCTGGGGAAGGTAAGATGGAGTAATATCAGCCTGGATTTCTTAAAAAAGTATGGAAAAAAAAACCCACTCATAAAATAAAATATCAAATGGAACAAAAGAGAACACAATAAAAAGTGAGTGTCCCAGCCTAGACCCATTACCCAAGAGTGACTATTTTCAATAATTTCTTGTGATGCTTGTAGATTTTCACATGTATATGCATATATATATTCATGTATACCCTTTTCTATTTCACAAATGGGGACATATATTGTATACATGTTCTGAATCCTGATTTTTTTCTTTACTTAGCATGTCTTGTAAATATTTTCCTATCAGCATATATGTACTTTATTATTTTTATAGACTGTATAATAGCACTCTGTGAATATGTCATAGTTTATGTGATCAGACTTCTATTGATGGACATTTAGGTTGCTTCCAGTCTTTTGTTTTTACAAATGATGCCGCAAAGAATGCCCTTGAACGTACATCTTTGTATGCTTGTATATCTATAGTAGGATTTCTCAACCTCAGCATAATTGACACTTTCAGCCAGATAATTATTTGTTGCAGGGTATTGTTTAATGCACTGTAGGATGTTTAGAAATATCCCTGGCTTCTATTCACTAAATTCCAGTAGCACACCCACCCCTCTTGTGACAATCAAAAATGCCTCCAGACATTGCCAAATGTCCCCTTTGGGGCAAATCGCCCAGGTTCAGAACCACCAATCAGTAGGACAAATTTCTAGTAACAGAGTTGCTTCTAACTATGTTATCTGTTCACTTGCCAACACTGCATATTATACAAAATTAATATTTACTACTTACTTTAATCTTCATTTACTCATGAGTGAAACTGAAGATTCCTATGTTTATAAGCCATTTCTATTTCTCTTTAATTGAATTGCTTGTTATCGCTTTTCTTTTGTATTAAATAGTGATCTTGTACTGATTCATAAGAATGCCAATTACTAGGCTTTTGTCTGTTATATGTGTTGAAAAATATTTTCTAGCTTTTCCCTTTGATCATTATATTTTTTCTCCTGTGAAGGATTTTAAAATTTATATAGTGACATTTATTAATATTATTCACTAGAGTTTTTATATTTTATGTCTTAGACCTTTTATATTTCAAGACCCCTACCCACCTTCTCCATGGCCAGTGTTCATTTCCAATACTTTTATAATTTTACTTATTTCATTTTCTATATTTCTACAGATATGTACTTATATGTTGTATAATTCTAATAATTTCCAGTTAGTACACTCGGATTTTCCATGTATAACAATCATATCATTTGTAAATGATGATCATTTTGCCTTTTTTTCCAATTTTTAAATATTTTACATCTTTCTTTCATCTAATTGTATTAGCTGATACACCCAGAATTGAGTCAAATAATAGTGGTGATATTGCCTTGTTCCCAGCTTCAATGAGAATACTTTTAGTTTCATAATTAACCACAATGCTACATTTTTGTATTGGTATTTTATTAATACATTTTTATCATATAAGGAATTATTCTGCTCTTCCACTAACTTTAACTGGAGGTCTAAAAATGGGCTGTATTAGACTAATCATGAAGCAGTGTAGTTAGAGCTAAAAGGGTCTAGATCAGTGGTTTTCCAAAAGTATGGTTTCCAGACCAGCAGCTTCAGCATCACCTGGAAACCTGTTAGCAATACAAATTCTTGCTGTCTTTCCTTATCTACTGAATCAGAGGAGCTCAACAATCTGTACTTTAACAAGCCCTCCAGGTGATCTGATGCATCCTAAAATTGGAGGACCATTGACCCAGTACAGGGGTCAGCAATTACAGCCCTCAGGCCAAATCTGGTTTGGCTTCCTGTATTTGTAAATAAAGTTTATTCAAATATACCACCCTCATTCATTTCTGTATTGTCTAAAGTTGCTTTCAAGCTACAATGGAAAAGTTGAGTAGTTGCAACAGACATTGTCTGACTTGCTAAGCCTAAAATGTTTACTATGTGGCCCTTTACAGAAAATGTTTGCCAACCTTGACCTCAAGCAATGATTCTCTGCCTTGGCTGAACATTAGAATTACGTGGGGCACTTTAAAAAATACTCATGTCAGAGTCCCATAACCTACCATTTAAATAGAATCTCTAGGGTGGGATCCATACATGAGGGCTTTTTCTTTAGAGCACCCTACTAGATTCCAGTCTGCCATATTATCCAAACTAACTAATATTCATGAATCATAACTGCATGTCTTTGATGTTGATTTAGGTAGAGATGGATAAAGAGTTATTTCTTCTTTTTCATGGATACACAAGAAATTAATCCCTGGCATAATGTAATACTATGATAAAGGCAAGTAATGCAATAAAAAATGACAAGTCAACCATTATGCATATTTCTCAGAGAAAGCCAAAGGAGCTTTCTTCCCCTGAAGGTTTTGTTTAGGAATTGGCTGAAATGAATGAATCTAAATTATATTAGTTCTATAAAGCAGTTATTGGGCAATTTTCAAACCCAACTTGGATTAATCAATGAATTTTGAGTAACATGCACTCACCATCAAATTTCGTAGATCATCAAAAATACAAGTGAACCTATCATAGATCCATAAAAAGTATCTGATTGCATAATTACACACACACACTCAAACACATGCACAAATAGATCCTATCATTAAGTTATGGTATATGTGGAAAATGAATCCTATATACTTGAAAGATACTTATATTTATGTCTTGTTATTTGCAAAGATACCCTGTTTACTTTTAATCTTATACAAAGAACCTTTTAAAGCAGCACTGAGAGAAACCTGGTGTCAAAAATATTAGAATAGGAGCAGAGGAAGAATAGGTGAGTCAAAAAAGAAGACATTTTGTTTCTCCTCTTACCCAATTTAAACTCCAAACTTAAAAATCATCATCTATTTCAGGAATTATAGAGATGGCCCAAGGAAGGTAAAGGACACTGCTGAAACATTATTTGAGTCCTGGGGCATGGAATCTACTTACTAGCCCTAAGGGCACAACAGGATCCAGGGGTGATTTCTAATTCGGAATGGCAGGTGAGAGCACTGACCCCATTAATGTCCAGGAGAAACACCTAGACTCAGAGTGTTTTCCATAAAGCCAAACTGATGTGTGTAGGACATGCTCAGCATTCCTGAGGGAAATGATTTCTTGTTATGCAAATAGCATTACTGTGTGAAATGTGTGAGATACATATGAATAATTAGATTTATAGTGAAATCTCCTGGTTGGAAGAGCAAATGTGTTAACTACTGCCTTAAGATGATTCAAAATATTTTTCTTAATCAAAATAATGTGAAGACAATACACTTTTGTAACTTTTTAAAAATAAAGTCCAATATACACATCCTAAAACCTGGAAAACTCTATAATAGCTCAGTTAAATCCAGATCTCATTTCTGAAATCCCATCGCTACCACTACCCAACTATTCAATAACTGATCACTGAGACCCCAAGGAATTGTGGGTGCTTTAATCCTGGTAGTCAGCCACATGTAATGAGAAGAACTGGTTACCATTAGCACCTGTCCAGGATAAAGAAACCCAAGTAAGTAATAATGACCATTAAAATGACCAAACAATGCCGCATTTATGAACTTTTTGCCATATAGAGAAAATTAGATAACAGCCATTCAACACTCCTATTTCGGGATAGAGCTTGTAGCATCAACCTCGCTGTCCAAATAGGGGATGCAGAGTCCCAGAGAAGGTAAGTCAGTAATTTAAAAAGCACAATTAAGGTCTTTAAAACAGCACTTTCTAATATCCCTAAACAAGGATGTTGATGTGTCTTATCCCAGTAAAAGAAAAGGTCTAATGACGTACAGCAAAAACAAAGTTCTCTCAGCTTCAACCCTAAAGTGTCCTTTTCTTTCTTAGAGTAAATGCATGTAAAGCACTGAGAATGGTGCCTTGGAGGTGGCTGTCATTAACAGTGGTTGCTGATTTAGTTTCCTACCCTTTGCACTTGGGGCAAATAATTTTTCTTCTTCCCAGTGCTTCCTCTTAAGACTTAACATCTTTCCGTATAGAAAATAAGTCAATAAGCCTAAAGAAAATTACTATAACACCTAAATCACTATGAAGAGGTCAACTTAGCCTCACTGTAGTTTGCCTTTAGGTGCACACGACAAAAATCTTGGCAAAACATCAGCTTCCCAAGTGTATTTATTTACCTTCAAAATCAGTTTGGGCATATGTTAGGAGATAACCATGCCAACATTTTTAGAACTCAATGATCTAACAGTGAATTAGGAGGAAGCAAGGTGGCTGGAAATATTCCTGAAGCAAGTCAAACCAAACTCTGCAGCTCTGAAGAGCGCCTTGGAAATAACTTGTCCCATGAACCCTGAAACAGTACTGAATGGCTGCTGCTGCGAAAGCCACAGTGAGAGGAAACAACAAGAAACACAGCACACATCAACATTTCAAAGTCTGGCATTTCTGTTGGTAAACTCTTCAGGAGGCCAGCAGTGTCTTTTCTCCAAAACAGGTAATCAGGTGGTAAGTATATAATGGGTGTTTAATAAGTACCTGCCAAATTCAGTCATTCATTAACTCATTCATCCATCCAGCAAATATTTATCGAGCACCTACTCTGAGCCAGGACTGTGTTGGGAGCCTGGGAAAAAGTGCTGACTATAAAGCAGACAGGGCCTCTGCTCTTAAGTAGCTTACATGTCAGTGGGGGAAATCGGACAATAAATGAGTAAACACATTAGGTAATCTGAATTAATAATATGCTCTATGGAAAAATAAAACAAAATAACGGGACTGAGAGTTCTTGAAGGGATGGGTTGGGGGAGCTATTTTACATCTGTCGGTCAGGGAAGAATTCTTGGATGAGATGACAACGGAGCTGAGACTGAAAGGAGACTTGAAAAAATATTATCCATGGGAAGGGGAGTCAAGTCATGATAATGGCAGCACCCTCTAGCATCAGCACATGGCTGGCAGCAAAACAGACATCATTTTACAGGGGGGATGGAGACAAGAGATCCAGCAACTCAGGCAAAGCTGAAAGGAAATTCACATCTTTGATCCAACAAGACAATAAAAACCAGGCAAGGGCTCAGGATTCAGAAGGTCAGTTCAAATCTCCAAATGTGATCTGACTCCAAGGCAGCAATATTTGACCTGTGACTTCTTTTCTTTTCTTTTTTTTTCTTTTCTTTCCTTTCCTTTTCCCTTCCATTCCCTCTTTTTATTTTTAATAGCAACCACCATTAAGCACTTACTATGTGCCAGACACTGTGCTCAATCTTTATATATTATCTCATTTAATCCTCAAAAAAAATCTGATGACCTAAGTACTTATTATTCCCATTGTGCAGGTGTGGAAACTGAGATCCAAGGTCACACAGTTAGAAGCTGGTGAAGTTGAGATGTGAACAAAGGCAGTCTGAGTCTAGAGCCCAATCTCTTAACCTCTGTGCTTTTATATTTCTATCCTAAATGCTGTTACTTAGAGAAGTAACTGAATACCCAGGAATCTGAGTCAAGGACTTTGATACTAGCTCTGGATCAGCCATTACAGCCTGGGCACCTTGTTTAATCTCTTCCTGCCACACTTTCAATGATTCTGATTTGCCTTTAGGATAAAAATCAAAGCTCCTTAGTCTGGCATTCAATGCCCCTATTCAATTCTGCTTTGTTCACTGGGTTTGCTTCTTGTGTTTGCCTTTTTGGTTTTGTTTTGGTCTACTCAGGCAGCTTCCTTTGATTTTGAAACATATAATTTCTTTTTCCTTTCTTCTGAGCACAGGTGACACTGAGGCTGATAGGCACATGAAGCGCCACTGTAGGTAGAAGGATATGTCAGAGGCCCCCAAATTACTCTGATTATTACCCTAGTAGGTCAGAGAAACTAGAGTTCTCAGGAGGCTTTTACAAACTTTTTTATACCTTCTCCTCTGCCTCTTATCCAAAACTCATTATTTTCTGTTACTGTAGAGCAACATGCTTTTGTGCATTTTTCAAATGCAAAGCAATCAAAACATGAAGCGGTATCATTCTAATTTGTGTCTCCTTTTCAAAAACAAAGTTAGAAAAGTAGGCAACTTATTCAGGAAGAGCAAAGTCATAAATGCACAAGATCAAGGAGCCGCATTGCTGAGCTTTCAGTTTTTCCCCCTCCATTCTACTATTTGCTGTTGCTATGGGAATGCAACGCAAAGTGGTACTGGAGCTTGATTCAGTAAAATCAATGAAAATTCCAGGTGTGAATACAGCAGTATGTAGTCTGTAATTTTTCTTGCAAAACTGTAATTAGATGCTTGAGGGGAGGAGGAGAGGGAAGGTGGGATGTGAAGAGGACTGAAATAGGGGGAGGGGAGGAGTTGTTAGAAGAATGAGGGGGAAGACGAAGAGAGATTAACATTTCAGTTTTAGCTCACATACTGTAATTAGCCAGCACTCAAATTTCTAAGGAGTTGATAGCTATTCTTTTTCCCCTCACTCCCCTTCCCCATACACACACATATCTTCTGAGTGCTGCATTTTAAGAGAGACACAGAAAAAGTGAAGGACCCTTACCCACCCAAGGTTGCCAGGATATCATGTTTCAGTGGGGAAGAGCATAACATTAGTCAGAGAACTGGGGTTCCAGTTTTGGTTCTGTTGCACACTCGATGTGTAATCCTGGGCAACTCAGTTAACATCTCTATGCCTTAGTTTCCTCATCTTCAAACAGGAATGACCTTTTTTTGGGGGGATGATAATTCTAAGCAACACCTTTGGTACTCTTCCTTTCCTCTTTTTCTCCAATAGATTACCCCAGATTTGTGTCCTAGGTTAACCTAACAAGCTAGTTTACATAAAGTAAATGGCTGCCCTTTTCAGATAATATTTACATTCTTAATGAAGCCATCAAGGATTTAACCCTTCCAGTGACTCAATAATCAATAATGTATTTATTAAGTTGTACCAGTGCTCTGCAGGATAAAAAAAAACAAAACAAAAAACAGATAAATAAATATGTACACTATAGGCGCTATATAGCTAAAGAGACCTAAAACAATAATAAGAAAAGGCAACTTAAGATACAGGATAGCTAAGTGTAAAACATGGTACAGAGCTCAAGTACCATCTGAATTTCAAGGACAGGATGTTTGGTTTGAGAGGAGGTACTTAGAAAAGGCTTCATGGAGATGGTGGCACAAGAAGGAGTCATGAAGGATGGGTTTGGGCAGGGAGAGGGAACAGAGGAAGGCATTCTGGTCGGTCAAGGAGAGTAATAGAAGCAAAGGAAAGGCATAACATGGGCTTTTCCAACATTCTAGCAGGCCAGAGAGGATGAAATCTTAAGGCAGAGGAGTTGGGCCCTTTGATGTGGATGGTTACTGACTGTACCCACACATGTAGTCAGTTGTACTCATGGGGCATAATGCCCAGTTGGTACCTTCAAATGCCAGAGAAAACCTCAAGAATGAGGCACTAAGTCAAACAAGCTTAGATCATATTGGCAAAAGGGCCAATCTTCCTGGCAGCCCTTAAAAAAGAGTCAATTAAAAAAAAATGTTCCAACTTTAATTTTTTCAGTGTAAATCAATAACTCTAAATGACTGTAGGAGGGAAAAGCTGCAAACTGGGTGGCCCCATTTCAGAGCAAGATTGATTTCAGAAACTGCAAGGGACCACTATAAGTCCCTGAATGCCAAGAGTACATGCTGGTAGAAGACCCACATACCTACTCTGCCTGGACTAAATGTAAGTAGTAGCTTAGAAATGAGAAGGCACATGACAGTCCATTTCCAAACAGGGCAATGTAAGCTGCAAATAATAAGGGCTAATTCAAATAAACTTCACTAAGCTAATGTATTCTTCTTAAAGCTCTTTCTCTAGTATGAGAGAAGTTAGGGTATACACGCTTTCTTTGGAACTTTTTTTAATAGACCAAGAAAATAGAGATGATTCTTCACCTGATCAGAAGAGGCACCAGAAAAGCCTTGGTTATTGATTAGCAAATTCATTTGTCTTAAAACTTTCTACAGCCACAGACTGCTCCCATAGAGCCACCATATCTCTGTTGCTAATTCCAAGAAGATCCTGTGAGAAGAAAAAAGACCCAGTGTTTCTCATGGAGAACCCCGCAGAGTATGCATCCTAGTGATGGTGGGTCAGTACCTAACAACTCTATTGGCATCATGACATCCAGGTGAAACAGGCTTTTAATCTGTCATGATTGTTAGCTTGGAGCTTACCTCCAGGTTGCTAAGCCTGGGATATATATATCTTCACTCTGATGCCTACAGCTCTGCAATGTTAATCAGCATATTAGGCCTCATCCTGCGGGCTTCATAAGAATGGCATAAACAATAACAATAAATAATCTCAATGATGCTTCAACACCTCTCCTAAGGGGGAGCCCAAGGCATATGCCAGCATTCACTTATTAATCTGTACTGTATATAGCATTTCAGAGTGATAGGAAGCTGTTAGCGGGGTTCTCTTTTCTTATCTGATGGCAGCAGTAAATCCTCCTAATCCAGCACTCTATCTGCCCTGCCTCTGTAGTCAAGTTTACAAGAGAGCTCACATCAGGCACCTTTAAAGTAATTCATATATGACAGACATGAATTACCTAGGCAACAACACAGAAATGACTATACCTAGGCCTCAGGGAACTTCACACTTCACCTCCCAATCTCAAGTATTAGGGCCAACTCAATTTCCAGCCAGTTCAACCTGGTAATCAGGCTGGATGACAAACTCTGGGTGTCTAGGGCCTAGAACAAACCACATTACTCCCTTTCTGTCCATTTTTCTCCCTATCACGAACATCTACGGACCATATAACATAGTAAAATTAGGATAAGATAGATACCAAGGACCAGGATTGGTTACATAATTTGTGGAACCTGGTACAATATGAAAATGCAGGATCTCTTGTTCAGAAGTCATTAAGAATTCCAAGAAAGCAACAGAAGAGCAGTAAACAAAGCAACTGCATGGGTCGCACATCCATGATGCCAGCCCTGCCAAGGATGTTCCTAAAGAAATACATTCCCTTTGAAACATAATTTAGATGATGTTGTCAAAAGCAACTTTAGCAAAATGAAGAGGAAACCAAATTAAATAATTACAATAATAAAAAATAGTAGAAATTCAAATTTCCAAAGTCCAAGTTTCTGATTATAAAAATCCCAAATAAAAGTACCTTGGATGTTTCCTTGGATCTTAAAGCCCCTCAAAGTCCCTTAAAATGATTGTCTTAGTTCAGGCTGCTACAACAAAGCACCACAGACTGGGTGGCATTTAAATGACAGAAATGTATTTCCCACAGTTCTGGAAGTTGGAAGTTTGAGATCAAGATGCCAGCATGGTTGGGTTCTGGTGAGAGCTCTCTACTGGGTTGTAGACTGCCTCTTATTGTATCCTCTCTTGGCAAAAAGAGGGCAAGAGAGCTCTAAGGGATCCTTTAATTTTTAAAATTTTAATTGTTACAATTAACATACTATATTAGTTTAGATGTACAAAATAGTGATTTGATATTTGTATACATTATGAAATGACAATCTGGGCACTCACTGATCCCATTCATGTGGGCTCCACCCTCATGACCTAATTACTTCCCAATGTCCTACCTCCTAATACATCACATTGGGGATTATAATTTCAACATATGAATCTTGAGGAGATGAAAACATGAAAGCAGATAAAAGCTGAGCTACTCTTGTTGAAAACAAGGGTGTGTGTGTGTGTGTGTGTGAGTGAGTGAGTGTGTGTGTGTGTGTGTGTGTGTGTGTGTGTGTGTGTGTGTGCATGCAGTGACAAATCCTTGGCCACTGGAATTCCTCCTAATGATATCTCCATGGAATGCCTATGGCTATGAAGAAAGCCCCAGAATTACAGTTGAACCTTCTCAGATTTGCAGATGGTGAAACTGAGTCCCAGAAAAGAGAAATGAGTTGCCCAGGGTTAGTGTCAGTTGCCCAGGTTTGGCAGCACAGCTGGGACTATTAGAACACAGATTTCCCTCCACAATTCATCATATCCCAAGGGTGCCTTTCACCTGCCAAGTCAGCCAGGTCTGGGTGTGAAGGAAAAGCAGCACTTTCTCCTCAATGCCCTTTACTCAGGCCACAACAGGACAGACCTTCAGAAAGACAACTTACCATGCTTCCTGAGGAATACTTTGTGGAGCAAAGTACTGATCCCCATTTTTTTGTATACACTTCCTTTCAACCAAGAAAGCAACTTTGAATCCCTGTAAGTTCCAGAATAAATACTGTTGTCTTCACAGTCCCCCTGACACACCACTTTTTTAAAAAATTACTTTCTTGCTCTCTAGGGAAAACTAACTCCTACTGACAACGCACTGCTTGGCCCAGAAGACTCTCAATGAATAAACTATAGAACTGGCTAAAACCAAATTTAATTCCATACATTTTGTCCTGAGAGACAAGCTTCTGAAGCCAAATGGAAGAAGGGTAAAGACATTGCACTGGGCCTGAGAATGTCATAGAATTCCTGGAAAACATACCTAAGTTCCTAAGTGATGGGTAAGGGTTAACCCTTCTAGAAGGGTTACAGAGCATGGGGAGTTTAGCACAGAGATGAAATGGCTACATTATCTTTGGGGGGGGGGGGGAATGTAAAGAGTAACAAGCATTGCAGCTTAGAGAGGAAATACCTACATATAAAGCATGTGAACCAGGCAGAGACTGCCCCGCACCCAAATCCCTAGAGAAAGTGTCCCAGCGACTCTGCAGCATGTTTCAGCTATAGTAAGAATTGCAGACAAATAATAAGGGCTGACTATTCTCTCTTTTGTCTTTCCCATCTCCAAGATACAGGCTAGGTGAGATTCCAATCATATCTACCTTCTCCAAGGCTAAATTAGGTCCCCTCTTATACTCCCATAATCTTGTCGACTTCTTTCATAACAGTCATACCTGTAACTACTTGTGCAATACCTGTCTTGCCTGCCAGACTGCAAACTTCATGTCTTTCTTGTGTATCACTATATTTCTAGCATGCCTCCAAGAAATATATATTAAATTGAATTGACGCTATACTTTGAAATATCCATGGTTTTGTGGGTTATGATGACAAGAAGGGAAAAAGTATTTCTTCATGCTGCTTATTTATGATCTGAAGACTTATTCCTATCATGATTGAGAATCACTGTGGTTTTCCTCTTCTCTAGACCCAGTGTCTGCTGTGTGAAACAATATGCTTAGCTACAGAGTGCTTTGGAGGTAACGCTCTTTTCCTTTGAATCCATTTTACACATACAGCATGTTTTAAATAGTTTGCCAGCTTAATTAATTTAGTTAGACCTATTGGCCCAGGGCAGAAAGGAAGAATATTCCCTCAAATCTGTCTTCACTGTAACTGTCCCTGGACACATTTTGATTTCCACAGACTAATTCTGTCAGTTTGGAACACAGCCTACCATCCTCCTCACTCTTGTTCAATTTACTGTCCAACAAGAGTAGTCATTCTACAGAAAGTACAAAGAAGAGAAATAGAGAGGGAAGAGAAAATATTATTAGTTGTGCTAAGAAAACATATATTAAATGTGCTAGTGTCCAGGTTGGCACGTTTGGCCGTTGATTAGGATGATTGAATCTATGATTCACATCACCAGGAAAATCAGAAACACATTAAAACACATATTATGGCTGCAGTTTATGGGAGAAAAATAAACAGTTATACTCATAATGATGAATACCTCTGTTCCATTTAGAAACTTAACTCTATTTTCTTGATTTATTGTTCTTATTATACAAAGCCAGTTAGCTTGGCTTCAGGGTATCATTACAGAGAAGCCAAACAAAGTTCCTCAACCTTCTTTCTGAGCCTGGGTATGTGAATACCTCGGAAGAGAGAAAATAAAACAATTCTGTAACTCTTTTTTCCATCTGGGATGTTTCATTAAAAATTTTGTCAGATATGGCAAAATATGACATATGACATGTACATCTCAGAACTTATCTATCCAAGTATATGTTTTCATACCAATTTATAAAGGCTTCTCTAACTTGGTTATCTGTTCCACATCTGTCTCTCATAGCACCTGTGTTCTCTTCTGTAAGAGCACTTACTACATTGTACTATAAATGTCGATTGGTTCACTTAATTTCCTCAACTAGACAGTAACATCCTTGAGGGCAGGGCCAAGACTTCCTCATCTCTGTAACCTCTCAGCCATGCACAAAGTAAATAACAAAAGTGACCTTTCAATGGCAGTAGCTGTGGGAAGTATGCACATATCCCTAAAATATGTATGCAACTGCCTTTAGAATCCATTTACAAGCCACCCAAGAGGAGCAGTCACATTATTTATAATCACATCTAATATGCCATCTAGGAATGATGAATTGCTAAAGAACACATCAAAATATAACCCATACTTGAATATTACATTGGACATTAATGAACCTCCTCTTCTGATTCAGAAGAAACTTGTGAGCCTTGGGAGTGACCATTGTGAGCTCTGATCAGAGTATGGCAAGTATGGATTGCTAGTTGACAGAGAGCTCTGTCTAAATAAAATGCTAAATTAATTGGAAAACTGAATTGTGTAAATTGGGCATAAGAAGGGTTTGTCATCGTCCTAGTGATACTCTTGTACCTCTGTTGGCTGATGGATACAGAAGGGGAGAAAATGATGTAGAAAACACCTACCTATCTTTTACTCATCTACTGTATAGGTTACCTTTAACTCACGAATGATCAGGGCCCATGGCACACCCCAAAAGCTCTTCTTAATTCTGAGAAATTAACACATAACTCTCAATGAGATAATTACATTGTTTTGTATATTGATGTTTCCTCTGTTAAAATAAATGCACTCTTTGCATGAAAATAAGTCATGTTGTGTTCTTGTAATTTATTATATATTTGACTGCATTCTGGAGGGCTTGCTCTTTTAACTATAAAGCAATCTACAGAGATTGACCAACAAACCTATAGAAGGTTGAGGCATGCTCTTTTGACCTCATAGAGGTTTTTCATGTGAAGCTTCTAAGCAACAAAAAACACCTATTTTCCAAAATGTCAATTTTATTTTAAAAAGAGTCATTTTAGAGCAAAGCAAACTTCTCTCTTCTTACATGCTAATCTCACTCTGAAGATGTTATGGATATAATAAATTTCCCCAAAATACATTTTATAGCTAGCATACTTTGTAGTGTAAAATCATAGCCAACTTATGCCCTACCAGGAATTTTATATCAGGGTTTGAGAACCCATATACTCTTTGATATTTACACACAGAGAACTCATTTAGCATTGCTTGTATAGTATATATTTTCTATAATATGTACAATATGGACAACTAAGTAATGTAGCTCTTTGGTATGTGTTAATTGTCAAGCCAGCTGCATTACAGTCATGTCTCAACAGATACTCTGCTTATAGTTTACTCTACGTTCAGTAACAGATAATGTTTTATCTGTCCTTGTATAAACAATATACAAAGTCTGACACACAGTTTGTATCAGTGCTTATCACTTATTGAGTGCTTACTGTAGCCAGGCACACACATATACTTTCCTGTTGAATCCTTGCTGCATCCTTGCAAATAGGTAGGAGAGCCCAACTACATAATTGAAGAAACTAAGACCATTAGCAGTTGTAACTCGCTCAAAGTCAGACAGTAAACTGTGCTCTGGGAAACCAACCACAGCTCATTTGATTATAATGCCCATGCTCTTAAACACCATGGTAGACTGCTCAGTGTAAATGTTTGTTGAACTGAACTGTTAAGCTGAATATAAAAATTTAAAGTCACTTGCATGAAATGAGTTTTATTTAGAATTTTCCAATTGAAAGCCAAAAATTAATTACTTTCATTATTTTGGGCAACTTCCACTCAGACAGTGTAATATAAATGGCTCCATATTCACCTTAAGTGAGTTATGCTTTTCTGTCATAAAAGGAAAAAAAAAACCCAAATCTCAAAACTTTAGGTCTTACCTTCCCTGACCATTTGGTTTAGTTATTTTCCCACCCATTTATTTCATTTTTGGTAAAGAGTTTTTAAACATTTTTCATGTTATTTTATTTTCACAAATAAGTACCTCCTCACTTGTAGATCTGGAATTGTAGCAGATGCTATGTCATTATACATCATACTTCATACACTTAACTTGGTCAAGAATAGTAAAATCAGCATACATCTTACAGTTAAGCCATATTTATTCACCTTTTTAAAAGGCCAGAGGAATATGACTACCCTTACAATCCTAAAATAGAAAAAAAAATACCCATTTGATTCTAAAATAAGGTGAAAGAAGACAAATTATACTATATGAAGATCAAAATACCAAGGGCATTTTTCATAGAACCAGAACAAATAATTTCAAAATTCGTATGGAAACACAAAAGACCCTGAATAGCCAAAACAATCTTGAGAAAGAAGAACAGAGCTATAGGAATCATGCTCCCTGACTTCAGACTATACTACAAAGCTACAGTAATCAAAACAAAACAGTGGCACAAAAACAGACACATAGATCAGTGGGACAGAATACAGAGCCCAGAAACAGACCCATGTATCTACAGTCAATTAATCTAAGACAAGGCAGGCAAAAATAAACAATGGAGAAAAGTCTATTCATCAAGAGGTGCTAAGAAAACTGGACAGTTACATGTAAATGAATGAAATTAGAACATTCTCTAACACCATATACAAAAATAAACTCAAAATGGAATGTAAGAATAAAAATCATAAAACTCCTACAAGAAAAATTTGTGGAACACTCTTTCACATAAATCATAGCAAAACTTTTTGGATCTGTCTCCCAAAGCAAAGGAAATAAAAGCAAAAATAAATAAAAGAGGCCTAATTATACTTAAAAGCTTTTGCACAGCTAAGGAAACAAAAACAAAATGAAAAGACAACATACTTAATGGGAGAAAATACTTGCAAATTACATGACCAATAAGGGGTTAATATCCAAAATATATAAACAGCTCATACAAATCAACATAAAAAAAAACCTGATTAAAAATGGGCAGAAGACATGAATTGATATTTTTACAAAGACATTCAGATGGCCCACATGCACATGAAAGGACGCTCAACACTGTTAACCATCAGGAAAATGCAAATCAAAACCACAGTGAGATACCACCTCATACCTATAAGAATGGTTATTATCAAAAAGGCAAAATAACAATGTGCTGGTAAAGATGTGGAAATAAGGAAACCCTCATGCACTATTGGTGGGAATGTAAATTGATTGCAGCTACTATAGAAAACAGTATGGAGGTTTCTCAAAAAACTAAAAACAGAACTACTATGTGACCCAGCAATTCCACTCCTGGATATATATCTGGAAAAAAAAAAACCACTAATTCGAAAAGACACATGAACCCCAATGTTCATAGTAGCATTATTTACAATTGCCAAGATGTGGAAGCAACCTAAGTGTCCATCAACAGATGAATGGATAAAGAAGATGTGGTATATATACACAGTGGAATACTACTCAGCCTTAAGAAAGAATGAAATTTTGCCATTTGCAACAACATGGATAGACTTGGAGAGTATTATGTTAAGTGAAATAAGTCAGAGAAAGATAAATACTGTATTATATCACTTATATGTAGAATCTAAAAAATAAAACACACTAGTAAATATAACAAAAAAGAAACAGACTCACAGATTTAGAGAACAAACTAGTAGGTACCAGTGGAGAGAGCAAAGGGGGGAGGGGCAAGATAGGCGTAGGGGATTAAGAGGTGCAAACTATTATGTATAAAATAAATAAGCTACAAGGATATATTATACAACATGGGGAATATACTAAATATTTTAAAGTAACTACAAATTGAGTGTAATGTATAAAAATAGTGAATTACTATGTTGTAATTACACCCATAACTTATATAATTTTGCGCATCAACTATCCTTCAATAAAAATAGATCTAATAGGACATAGTAAATGTAAAAGGAATCATGGAAGTAGAATATCATTGTTTGGCAACCACTACAGGGAAATAAAATTCTTATTTGAAAGTGTAAAAAATAAAATAAGCTGAAAAAAGAGAAAGTAAATTATATGAAGATCAAAAAATGGTCTATAGCGGCTGGAGCACATTACCACTAACATATGAGTAATTGTGAATTAAATCAAGGCAAGATGTGTTACAAACAAATACTCATTGCAATAGAACCATAATCAATGAACTTGCTAATGGCCTTTCCTTCTCAAGACATTAGCAAATGTTCATCTTTAGTATTCACATACACCATACATTTTACTTTGGGAGCATATAAAAGGAGGCATACATGAAGTTGTTACAATTAACTGGTACCTATTTATCAAGACACACATTCCCCTAAGATTCTTATTTCCAAGGATGTCAATGAGCCCTGGATATTGTACATTCGATTCCAATTAGCAGCAGATAATATTCTGTTAAACATGTTGGGCAAAGTGATAGATTTGATAATTTAAACATTTTTCTTAATTATGAGTCTATATCACTTATCTTATAAAATGTTTGCCAAAATGTAGGGCTGTTAGATAATGGGCTCATCCATGCAGCAGAGACTTTAGTTTTTGGATATTTTAGGCATTTGGGAAGGTGAATATTCTCAAACCAATGGGACACAACCTCAATCCACTGCCAGGACAGAGGCAGATGGAGGAGCAAAAAGAAAAAGAGAACTGAGATGTGTGCTGGCCACTTATGCTAAGCACTTTTCAAATTACTTATCCAGTCCTCACAACCTTACCAAGTAGGTCTTATCACCATTTTGGAGATGATAGAAATAAGGCTCAGTGATCTCAACTTCCCTAAAGCCACAAATCTAGTTAGTGGCTGAGGCAGAATTTGAACGCAGACCTTTATGACTTCAAAACTTGTGCTCTGTCCAGCATACATTAATGTCTCCTCCTCTAAGACATGTACAGCAGAAGAGTATATCTCTGAATTATTAGACTTAAAAGCTCTGATGCACAGAGAGACTAAATAATCAGTCTGAGATCACATAGTAATTTAATGAAATAGCTGGAACTAAGACCTAGGAAAAGGAACCCTAAAGCAGTGTTTCCTACTGGACATCACATAACTTGTAGACTATATGTGCTAATTCATGGAGGCAGTAGAGTCTTCATCAATTAAATGTAAAATTTAAACTAATGAGACTCTAAGGTTTATAACTCAAATAAAAGACTCATTTAAGTTCCAAAATCTGAAATTAAAGTTCTCATAGCAAGATTAGTTTGTGCTAATTGTGTACATATATTATTTTGCTTTATTTTCTAGGCTGTAAACTACCTGCTTTTAGAGACAAGTTAATATTGATAAGAGAACAAAGCCTTGAGAACTTTCAAAAAACAGTGTGAAATATGAATGATAATTAAATGTTATCGTAATACAAACTTTCATAGAAAATGTCTTTGATTTTACTTTTGAAGCTGTATAGCGGAGGTGTTTAGAAAAGAAAGAAGAGAAAATCCAGAAATCAAGGCCCTTACTGACTTTCTAGTAGAGAAAGATAAATTGGAAATACTTTCAGTAAGTGATAAAAATCACAATTTGACAATGTGAGTTGGAGATGGCTGTAGGTAGAGAAGGCATGTGGTTAAATAATAGCTGCTTGGATTGTTAAAAGGTGTACATGTTGGTCCAGTCAGAAAACACATCGTGTATCCTACAAAAGAAAGTGACTTGTATGTTTTGGAAAATCCACATCAGTAACTTCCAGACATGAAGAACCACTTTTAGGGTCATTAAAAATAATAGAGACCATATGCTGACATAGTATCATTCTTTCACTGAACAACTATTTATTGAGAGCTACATATACTGGTCACAGCTTCTGGCACTGTGTATACATAAAGTGAACAAAATAGACAAAAATTTCTGCCCTCACAGAGTTTACATTCTTGTGGGGAGAGACAGTGAAACATTAACATAATAAGTAGGTAAACTGTATAGTATGTTAGATGGTGGTAAGTATCATGGAAAAATAGAGTAGGCAGGGGAATCAGTGGTGCTGAGTGTCTGCAGTTTTAAGTGGTGTGGTTGGTGTGGCCCTCACTGATGAAAGGGGCATGTGAACAAATAATTGAAGGAAGAAGTGTACCCAAGCATATGGATTTCAGGGTAAGAACATTCCAGGCAGAGAGAACAGTCAGTCCAAAAGGCCCTAAGATGGACAACATCTTGAAATATGAGAGAAGGAAATCAATCAAAGTGACTCAGTGGTTTAAACTTGAGAAACAGGAAAGATGGAGTAGCCAAGTGGAGATGATGAGTAGGCAAGTTGTCTATACAAGTCTGGAGTTCAGGGGAGAAATCTGGTCTGGATAAATTATAGAGTTATCAACACAAAGATATTTAAAGCCATGAAAGTGGATGAAATCACCAAGGGAATCAGTGTGGAGAAAACAATGAGTCCAAAGACTGAGCACTGGAGCATTCCAATGTTAAGAAAAGAGAAAAGAAGAGGAACCAGCAAAGGAAACTGAAATAAAAGAGCCAGTGAGATCAGAACCAGAATAAACAAACCTTAAAATGCTAAATTGGTCTGACTTTTTTTTAACATTCACAAAAAAATCTTGAGGCCTGAATTCTCCCAAGTGTCTTCTACTGGGTTGTTCATTTTTTTTAATTGCCACATAAGGGATAATATTTATGCTATTTTACATTTATTTTTTTTAAATTGAACTATAGTTGATTTACAATATTGTGTTAGTTTCAGGAGAACAGCAAAGTGATTGAGTTATACCTATTTTTTTTCCAATTCTTTTTCATTATAGGTTATTACAATATATTGAGTAGATTTCCCTGTGCTATATAGTAGGACCTTGTTGTTTATCTATTTTATATATAGTGGTGTGTGTATATGTTAATCCCAAACTCCTAATTTATCTCTCCCCCCCTTTCCCCTTTGGTAGCTATAAATTTGTTTTCTATATCTGTGAGATTTTTTTTCTGTTTTGTCAACAAATTCGTTTATATTATTTTTTCAGATTCCACATATAAGTGATATCATATGATATTTCTCTTTCTCTGTCTGACTTACTTCACTTAGTATGATAATCTCTAGGTCCATCTATGTTGCTGCAAATGGTATTATTTCATTCTTTTTTATGGCTGAGTAGTATTCCAGTATATAAGTATACAACATCTTCTTTAGCCATTCATCGGTTGATGGACACTTAGGTTGCTTCCATATATTGGCTACTGTAAATACTGCTGCCGTGAACGTTGGGGTGCATGTATAATTTTGAATTAGAGTTGGAATTAAAGTATGCTGATAATATGACTGGAAATACCTCTACATATTACTCTAACCTAGGTTATTTGAAAATATGCATAACCTGCACATGAACAAATATCCATATATAGACTATATAATCATATAACATACCAGTTTTGAAGTGTATAATATTGCTATTAATGATTTAAGTTTAAAAATCATAAAATGTTGGGCAGTTTTCTAAAGATAACTCCATCTTTTACAAGACATCCCTTATATTTAAGAAGAATTTATGGATATTTAAGTATTTACTGACTGATAGCGACCATTCTTTTTTTTTTTAACATCTTTATTACAGTATAATTGCTTTACAATGGTGTGTCAGTTTCTGATTTATAACAAAGTGAATCAGCTATACGTATACCTATATCCCCATATCTCCTCGCTCTTGCATCTCCCTCCCTCCCAACCTCGCTATCCCACCCGTCTAGGGGGTCACAAAGCACCGAGCTGATCTCCCTGTGGTATGCGGCTGCTTCCCACTAGCTATCTATTTTAAGTTTGGTAGTGTATATATGTCCATGCCACTCTCTCACTTTGTCACAGCTTACACATCCCCCTCCCCGTATCCTCAAGTCTATTCTCTAGTAGGTCTGCATCTTTACTCCCATCTTGCCCCTACTTTCTTCTGACCATTTTCTTTTTTTTCCCTATTTTTTTTTTAGATTCCATATATATGTGTTAGCATACGGTATTTGTTTTTCTCTTTCTAACTTACTTCACTCTGTATGACAGTCTCTATGTCCATCCACCTCACTACAAATAACTCAGTTTCATTACTTTTTTATGGCTGAGTAATATTCCATTGTATATAGGTGCCAAATCTTCTTTATCCATTCATCTGTTGATGGACACTTAGGTGGCTTCCATGTCCTGGCTACTGTAAATAGAGCTGCAATGAATATTTTGGTACATGACTCTTTTTGAATTATGGTTTTCTCAGGGTATATGCCCAGTAGTGGGATTGCTGGGTCGTATGGTAGTTCTATTTTTAGTTTTTTAAGGAACCTCCATACTGTTCTCCATAGTGGCTGTATCAATTTACATTCCCACCAACAGTGCAAGAGGGTTCCCTTTTCTCCACACCCTCTCCAGCATTTATTGTTTCTAGATTTTTCCATGATGGCCATTCTGACCGGTGTGAGATGATACCTCATTGTAGTTTTGATTTGCATTTCTCTAGTGATTAATGATGTTGAGCATTCTTTCATGTGTTTGTTGGCAATCTGTATACCTTCTTTGGAGAAATGTCTATTTAGGTCTTCTGCCCATTTTTGGATTGGGTTGCTTGCTTTTTTGATATTGAGCTGCATGAGCTGCTTGTATGTTTCGGAGATTGATCCTTTGTCAGTTGCTTCATTTGCAAATATATTCTCCTATTCTGAGGGCTGTCTTTTCATCTTGTTTATGGTGTCCTTTGCTGTGTAAAAGCTTTTAAGTTTCATTAGGTCCTATTTGTTTATTTTTCTTTTTACTTCCATTTCTCTAGGAGGGGGGTCAAAAAGGATCTTGCTGTGATTTATGTCATAGAGTGTTCTGCCTATGTTTTCCTCTAAGAGTTTGAGGGTGTCTGGCCTTACATTTAGGCCCTTAATCCATTTTGAGTTTATTTTTGTGTATGGTGTTAGGGAGTGTTCTAATTTCATTCTTTTACATGTAGCTGTCCAGTTTTCCCAGCACCACTTATTGAAAGGCTGTCTTTTCTCCACTCTATATTCTTGCCTCCTTTATCAAAGATAAGGTGACCATATATGCGTGGGTTTATCTCTGGGCTTTCTATCCTGTTCCATTGATCTATATTTCTGTTTTTGTGCCAGTACCATACTGTCTTGATTACTGTAGCTTTGTAGTATAGTCTGAAATCAGGGAGCCTGATTCTCCCAGCTCCGTTTTTCTTTCTCAAGATTGCTTTGGCTAATCGGGGTCTTTTGTGTTTCCATACAAATTATGAAATTTTTTGTTCTAGTTCTGTGAAAACTGCCAGTGGTAGTTTGATAGGAATTGCATTGAATCTGTGGACTCCTTTAGATAGTAGAGTCATTTTCACAATGTTGATTCTTCCAATCCAAGAACATGGTATATCTCTCCATCTATTTGTATCATCTTTAATTTCTTTCATCAGTGTCTTATAATTTTCTGCATACAGGTCTTTTGTCTTCTTAGGTAGGTTTATTCCTAGATATTTTATTCTTTTTGTTGCAATGGTAAGTGGGAGTGTTTCCTTAATTTCACTTTCAGATTTTTCATCATTAGTGTACAGGAATGCAAGAAATTTCTGTGCATTAATTTTGTATCCTGCTACTTTACCAAATGCATTGATTAGCTCTAGTAGTTTTCTGGTAGCATCTTTAGGATTCTCTATGTATAGTATCATGTCATCTTCAAACAGTGACAGCTTTACTTCTTCTTTTCCGATTTGGATTCCTTTTATTTCTTTTTCTTCTCTGATTGCTGTGACTAAAACTTCCAAAACGATGTTGAATAATAGTGGTGAGAGTGGGCAACCTTGTCTTGTTCCTGATCTTAGTGGAAATGGTTTCAGTTTTTCACCATTGAGGATGATGTTGGCTGTGGGTTTGTCATATATGGCCTTTATTATGTTGAGGTGAGTTCCCTCTATGCCTACTTTCTGAATGGTTTTTATCATAAAAGGGTGTTGATTTTTGTCGAAAGCTTTCTCTGCATCTATTGAGAAGATCATATGGTTTTTCTCCTTCAATTTGTTAATATGGTGTATCACGTTGATTGATTTGCGTATATTGAAGAATCCTTGCATTCCTGGGATAAACCCCACTTGATCATAATGTATGATCCTTTTAATGTGCTGTTGGATTCTGTTTGCCAGTATTTTGTTGAGGATTTTTGCATCTATGTTCATCAGTGATATTGGCCTGTAGTTTTCTTTCTTTGTGACATCTTTGTCTGGTTTTGGTATCAGGGTGATGGTGGCCTCGTAAAATAAGTTTGGGAGTGTTCCTCCCTCTGCTATATTTTGGAAGAGTTTGAGAAGGATAGGTGTTAGCTCTTCTCGAAATGTTTGATAGATTTCGCCTGTGAAGCCATCTGGTCCTGGGCTTTTGTTTGTTGGAAGATATTTAATCACAGTTTCAATTTCAGTGCTTGTGATTGCTCTGTTCATATTTTCTATTTTTTCCTGGTTCAGTGTCCGAAGGTTGTGCATTTCTAAGAATTTGTCCATTTCTTTCAGGTTGTCCACTTTATTGGCATAGAGTTGCCTGTAGTAGTCTCTTAGGATGCTTTGTATTTCTGTAGTGTCTGTTGTAACTTCTCCTTTTTCATTTCTAAATTAATTGATTTGAGTCCTCTCCCTCTTTTTCTTGATGAGTCTATCTAATGGTTTATCAATTTTGTTTATCTTCTCAAAGAACCAGCTTTTAGTTTTATTGATCTTTGCTATCATTTCCTTCATTGCTTTTTCATTTATTTCTAATGTGATCTTTATGATTTCTTTCCTTCTGCTAACTTTGGAGGTTTTCTTGTTCTTCTTTCTCTAATTGCTTTAGGTGTAAGGATAGGTTGTTTATTTGAGATGTTTCTTGTTCCTTAAGGTAGGTTTGTATAGCTATAAACTTCCCTCTTAGAACTGCTTTTGCTGCATCCCATAGGTTTTGGGTTGTTGTGTTTTCATTGTCATTTTTTTCTAGGTATTTTTTGATTTCCTCTTTGATTTCTTCAGTGATCTCTTGGTTATGAAGTAGTGTGTTGTTTAGCCTCCATGTGTCTGTATTTCTTACAGATTTTTTCCTGTAATTGATATCTAGTCTCATAGCGTTGTGGTCGGAAAAGATACTTGATACGATTTCCATTTTCTTAAATTTACCAAGGCTTGATTTGTGACCCAAGATATGATCTATTCTGGACAATGTTCCATGAGCACTTGAGAAAAATATGTATTCTGTTGTTTTTGGATGGAATGTCCTATAAATATCAATTAAGTCCATCTTGTTTAATTTGCCATTTAAAGCTTGTGTTTCCTTATGTATTTTCATTTTTGTTGATCTTTTCATTGGTGAAAGTGGGGTGTTAAAGTCCCCTACTATGATTGTGTTACTGTCAATTTCCCCTTTTATGGCTGTTAGCATTTGCCTTATGTATTGAGGTGCTCCTATGTTGGGTGCATAAATATTTACAATTGTTATATCTTCTTCTTGGATCGATCCCTTGATCATTATGTAGTGTCCTTCTTTGTCTCTTGTAATAGTCTTTGTTTTAATGTCTATTTTGTCTGATATGAGAATTGCTACTCCAGCTTTCTTTTGATTTCCATTTGCATGGAATATCTTTTTCCATCCCCTCACTTTCAGTCTGTGTGTGTCCCTAGGTCTGAAGTGGGTCTCTTGTAAGCATATATACGGGTCTTGTTTTTTTATCCATTCAGCCAGTCTACGTCTTTTGGTTGGAGCATTTAATCCATTTACATTTAAGGTAATTATCGATATGTATGTTCCTATTACCATTTTCTTAATTGTTTTGGGTGTATTATTGTAGGTCTTTTCCTTCTCTTGTGTTTCCTGCCTAGAGAATTTCCTTTAGCATTTGTTGTAAAGCTGGTTTGGTGGTGCTGACTTCTCTTAGCTTTTGCTTGTCTCTAAAGCTTTTAATTTCTCCATCAAATCTGAATGAGATCCTTGCTGGGTAGAGTAATCTTGGTTGTAGGTTTTTCTCTTTCATCACTTTAAATATGTCCTGCCACTCCCTACCATTCATTTTTTAATATCCTCATTGAGATATAATTCACATACCATAAATTCATTCATTTTAAGGGTGCAATTCAACAGTTTTTAGTATATTCACAGACATGTGCAACAATCGCCATGGTCAATTTTACATTTTCATCACCACAAAGAGATACTCTGTATCATTTAGCTGTCATTCCCCAACTCCCATCTCCCCAGCCCTAAGCAACCACTAATTTACTTTGTCTTTATAGATTTGTCTATTCTAGACATTTACATAATATCATATAATATGTAGTTTTATGTGACTGCCTTCTATCGTTTAGCATGTTTTCAAAGCTCTTCCATGTTGTAGCATGTAACAGTACTTCATTCTCTTTTACAGTCAAACAATATTCCATTATATGTATTTGCCTTATTTATTTGTTTGTTCATCAATTGATGGACATTTGAGTTGTTTCTACTTTTGGCTATTTTGAATATTGCTGCTATGGACATTCATGTATAAATTTTCATTTGGAAACCTGTTTTCAATTCTTTTGAGTATAAGTCTTACCTTTGGTTTTGGAAACAAAAATATTTCTGCCCTTTAAAAACTACAAGCATTATTTTTCACCTTTTTCTTATAAGAAAACAAAAAGTCTGGGCAGAGATCAAGGGATTAGGGTTAATACTTACTGAACAAAAATTGTGGCTTAAAATAAATTGAGATCTCTAGGTTTAAAAAGTCAAATAGTCTTCCTACCTATAGGAAAGGATTCAGTGTTTCCCTAACTGATTGTCTTCTAAAGGGCTTTTTTTGTGGAGTTTTTCACAGGACAAATATTTCAATGGAATTTGTGTTGCAAAACACTGATGTAAAGTAATGACTAAGTTCATAATGGTTATTTATCAATTATTTTTGAAATGAGAAAATGCTTTTTTCCCCATGTCACCATTTTCTTCTTTTCCTTGGTCATTTGTTAGAAAAGAATCAACATTCTGATGGCCAGATAACACAAAGAAACCAACATCTCCCATGTTTCCAATTAAACCTCATGGCCAGCCTTCTACCTTGCCATTTAATCAGCAGGGCAGACACTATTCCTTTTTTTGTATACTCCAGTGAATTTAATATTAGCACTTAATTAACCTGCTCACTAAACTAGAGCAGAAAACAAAAAGGAAAGAAGAGAGAGTAATTCATTATATAAATTTAGTGTTCGAATCATTTCAGTGAAGGCAAAGCCATTTTATCAGCAGTAATTTAACAAATCTATTGCATTCATTATTTTTGAAGATATTTGCACATTGCATTTCAGACATAGGCAACACAATTCTCCATAGTCACACTGTTGACAGGTATCTTTAAAGAAAACTCTAGCTGCTAATAGGAGATTCCAAATTTTAATATTTTGTTCTGATTACCAGAGGAGTATAAATAAAGTGAAAATCAAATAATAGTACCATACAGATACTGAGCAAGAATTCTAATAAAGCAATAATGCCTTTGCTAACAATTGTTATCCATAATCATGAACTATTTTGATATTCAGAAGCCTAAATAAAAATCATAAGAGCAATTTCTAAGTAAGTGCTTTCTGCCCAAAATAAATGTGTTTATATCCAATTCATTCAAATGATTGTTTATCTAAACCAGATTATAATGTTTTCAATATTACTGGCTTACTGTTTAAACCTTTTCAAGATTTCTGTTTAATCAAAACTTAAAGCCAATCTACTGCATCCAAATATCACAAATCATAGAATGCAAAGTGCTCTGCCTGGTCAACCAAATGGAAATCAAGCAGCTGAATAAATGAGGTAGCTGCTTACAATTTAGGATTTACTATCTTATACACTTCATGCTTGCTAACTACATTCATTTAAACAAAGAGTAATATGCAGCTAAATGTGAAGATGCCAAAATCACTACCTTAGTAAGACAGAAATGAAATGATCTATTCTTATCCAAAAAAACATAAATGCCAATAATCAACACAACCCTGTCATAATGCAAAAGAGCATGGTGATGGTAAGAAGAGGAACAATGTGTTCCAAATATCTGTGTTGGCAATTTCCAGAGACGCCTTTATGAGTACTGTAACTTGTGACTGAAAGAGAAAGCTGTTCACCAAAAACACATGCCCCTCTTTACTGTGTAGTGGTGTTATTCAGAGGCAGGTGCCTAGTCAGGGACTACATTTCCCAGTCCCTCCTTGGTTCCAGGTGTGGCCATGTATCACATTTTTGCCAATGGAATGTGAATAGAAGTGATGGATATCACTTCCAGGTAAGAGTTTTTAGTAAGGGTGTGTTTTCTTCATGCTCTCTTTCCCCATCTTCAGGCTGGATGCAGAAGACTCTGAAAGCCTGAAGAACCACCACATGGAGGAAATCTGACTTCCTGAATCATCATTTGGAGGAAAGCTACCCACTGACTTGCCCACACCTGCAATGTAATTTACATGAATAAGAAGAAATCTTCCATTGTGCTATATCACTGAAATTTTGAGTTTTATTATTACAGAAGCTATTACTGTCTTAACTAATAAACACATTTTTTACAACAGCTTTTTTTTTTCTCTTAGTTTAATGTCTACACAGACTTGAGTCAAGACACATAAAAAAATTCAGCAGGCTAATGATTTGGTGCCCCTTCAAATTAAATTCATTTAAATATTTGTTCAACCTGGATTAAAATGGCAGTCTGAGCTGTGTGTGGAGATGGGAGAACATGAAAGAAAGGACTCAGTCTTTGCCTGCTGCTCTAAGCAATACAGTACTATATACAAACTCATCTACCTTACCCACATATACTACTCCCCCACTAGAGTCCTAGTAAATGCAACTTTCTCCATCTGTTTATAGTATCTGTGAAATATTTTTATATCTATAGATTGGCACTCAGGGCAGCTGCCCGGTTGATAGACTACTTAATCTGGCTCTAAATCTATGTCTTGTACCCTTTAGTATGCTTTATAGTCGTGTTTCTCAAACATTTTTGAGCTTGAGTCACAGTACAAAATGCATGTTACACAGGACCCAGTACCCTTCTATGTTTGTTTCATGAAAAAGTAATTGCCTTTCTATACATGATATTCTCTGATATTTTCTTTTTTTTTCATTTTAAAGAGCTGGTTGTAACCTACTAAATTCATTTCACATACACTAATGGGTCATAACACACACTCTGAAAAACACTCTTGGATGGACCCTTCTGACTGGTATTTGGCTTTATTTTTTGGAATGAGAGAAGGGAAATGAAAACTGACTGAAATGGAGGAAGAAAGGTATGGTAAAATGGTTAAAAGTGGGAGAAGCAGAGGAAGAAATAATGGCATTTGTGAAAAGGGAAGGAACACATAGTATTAAGGAATGTGCAACACACCATTAGCTATGCTCAGTGTAGAATATATGTTCAATGAACAAGTTTGGGTTCTGTTTATAGTAGAAACCATAGAGTTTGAGGAAGTCCAACTGTGGAAGTACAGAAGCACAGTGCTCAGGTATGAGTAATGCCAGAGGTTTCACTTCTGAATATATAGAGACAGACGTTGAAAAAACTTGAGAAGAAAGAGCCAGGGACACCCTAAATGAGAATTTTATGCTCTAACTATTCTACATTCTCACTCTGTCACAATAGTTACATACACATTCACAAAATTTCCAAGAACTGAGATCCTGTAAGATCATATTTAATTTCAGCTTTGGAAAGTGTCCAGTCCATTCTTGGCCTACCAAGACAGGATAACAGAACAAATGAAAAAAGAAACACTTGGGATCTGCAAGCATGGCACTCTCTTCAAGTGAAAATGATTGCTGAAAAGTATATTTATGGATTAAAACAGATGATATGTTATGTTAATTTTCACATGCTTAGAAGGAAAGTGTTGGCTAGAAGTCATAAAGCCTCTCCAGAGGAACATTTATATATCATTCTATGAATCTCTTTCCTTTTTCTTTTTGCCATAAAAATTATAGTCTCTAGTCACACTGATCAAAAATATTGTCAACTTTTACACACTTTATAACAAAGCTTTCTTTTTTTATCAAATTTATTTTTAGAGCATTTTTAGGTTCATAGCAAGATTGAGGGGAAAGTACAAAAATTTCCCATATACTCCCCATATATCTATGTACAGGTTTTTATGTGGATATAAGTTTTCCACTCCTTTTGGTTAATACAAAGGAGTGAAATTGCTGGATCATAGTAAGAGTACATTAATTTTGTAAGAAACTGCCAAACAATCTTCCAAAGTGGCTGCACCATTTTGTATTCTAATCAGAAATCAGTGAGAGTCCCTGTTTCTCCACATCCTTGCCAGCACTTGGTGTTGTCAGTGTTCTGGATTTTGGCCATTCTAATAAGTGTGTAGATGTATCCCATTGTTGTTTTAATTTGAATTTCCCTGGTAATATATGATGGGGCATCTTTTCATAGGTTTATTTGCCATCTTATATCTTCTTTGGCAAAGTATCTATTAAGGTCATTGGCCCATTTTTAAATTGGGTTGCTTGTATTCTTATCATTGAGTTTTAAGAGTTCTTTTTATATTTAGGATAACAGTTCTTTATCAGATGTGTCTTCTGCAAATATTTTCTACCAGTCTGTGGCTTGTCTTCTCATTCTCTTAACATTCTTTCACAGAGAAGAAGTTTATAATTTTAATGATGTCAGCTTATCAATTATTTCTTTCATGGATCATGCCTTTGGTGTTATAGCTAAAACGTCATTGCTATACACAAGGTCATCTAAGTTTTCTCTTATGTTATCTTCTAGTAGTTTTGGAGTTTTTCATTTTATACTTAGGTCTGTAATTTATATTAATTTTTAAGACGGGTATAAGATCTGTGGCTAGATTTTTTTAATTTTTTTTTTTTGCACGTGGATATCCAGTTGTTTCAGCACCATTTGGCAAAAAGAGTATTTTGCTCCATTGTACTGTCTTTGTTCCTTTCTCAAAGTTCAGTTGACTGTATTTATGTGAGTCTACCTTTGGGGTCTCTATGTTGCTCCACTGATGTATTAGTTTATTCTTTCAATACTACACTGTCTTGATTACTGCAGGTTTATACTAAATCTTGAAGTCAGGCAGTGTCAGTCCTCCAACTTTGTCCTTCTACTTCAAGACTGTGTTGGTTATTATGTGTCTTTTGACTCTCCATATAAACTTTGGAGTAACTTTGTCAATACCTACAAAATAACTTGCTGGGATTTTGATTGGGATTGCATTGAATCTATAGGTCAAGTTGGGAAGGACTGACACCATGACAATGTTGAGACTTCCTATCCATGAACATGGAGTATCACTATTTATTCTTTGATTTAATTCATCAGAGTTATGTAGTTTTCCTCATATAGATCTGATACATATTTTGTTAGACTTATACCTAAGTATTTCATTTTGGAGGGTACTAATGTAAATGATATATTTCAAATTTCAAATTCTACCTATTCATGCTGGTACATAGAAAAGAAATTGACTTTTGTATATTAACCTTATATCCTGCAACATTGTTATGATTTCTTATTAGTTCCAGGAGGATTTTTGTTGATTCTTTTGAATTTTCTACATAAATGATCATGTCATCTGCAAACAAATTTTCTTTCTTCTTCCAAGTCTTTGTACCTTTTATTTTCTTTTATTGTCTTTTTGCATTAGCTAGAACTTCCAGTGTGATGTTGAAAAGGAGTGTTAAGAGGGGCTATCCTTGCTTTGTACTTGATTCTGGTGAGAAATCTTTGAGTTTCTTAGCATTAGTATGATGTTAGCTGTAGGTTTTTTATAAATATTCTTCTTTGGATTGAGGACGTTCCCCTCTATTCTTAGTTTACTTAGAGCTTTTACCGTAAATTTATTTTTGTTTTTTAATGTGCAAAAATCTTCAGAATATATAGGGTTATTACAAATAATAAAGAAATAACTAAGAATACAAAATAAAAAATTGACAAAAGTCACACATGGGCAATTCATAAAGGAGGAATTACAACTGGCCAATAAACATATGAAAATAAATGTTCAAGTGAATATGTAAGCAATGTAATGGAAGTTAAAACAACTAAAACTGATGTTTTGCTTATGAAATTAATATAGATTTAAAATATAAAGTAATGTTACTGACTGAGGGAATGGTAAGACTAGAAAGTTAAGAGAGTGGTTGGAAGAGGAATATAAATTGTTGCAACCTTTATAGAAAGCATCAAGATTCACCAAGAGTCTTAAAAAATATGTATCCCTTTTGGCCTAGTATCTCTGTTTCTAGGAATCACCTTTAGGCAAATGATCAGAAAGTCAGAATAAGAGTCATACACATGTATGTTTGTTAGAGCATTAAACATAACAACAAAAAATCATGAATGGCCTATATATACCACAATTACATAATAGTTGAATCATCTGAGCAACTATTAAAAATTATGTTTAGGGAGATTTCAAATGCATGGATGAATCCTCTCAATAAAATATTAGGTTATAAAAAGCAGGATATGGAACTCCATAGTTGGTATGATCTCAAGAGTACAATAAACATAGATAAACATAAACACACAAAATGAACACACAAATGTGCACACAAAAAACAATATTGGTCATTTCTTGGTAGAAAGGACACTGAATATTTGTTCTTGTACTCATCTGCAGGGTCCTAACTATCTATAGTGAGCATTTGTAGCTCATACAACTCTTAAATAAAATAAGCTTTTAAAATAAAATAAAGTTTTTTTTATTATAGAATATATGCTTGTTACCTAAAATTAGCAAAATTTAAAAATTTTACATTGCTACACTTTCTGCAGCCCTGCCATGCCTCTATGTTTGCCCTGCACTCTATATATCAACTTGTATATAGTTATTTTTAAACAACGTATTCTTCTGATTACAAAAGTAACACATGCTT
Organism: Balaenoptera musculus; assembly: GCF_009873245.2. Taxonomy (NCBI): domain Eukaryota; kingdom Metazoa; phylum Chordata; class Mammalia; order Artiodactyla; family Balaenopteridae; genus Balaenoptera; species Balaenoptera musculus. The sequence continues at coordinate 88,365,075 of NC_045806.1, read as the reverse complement.
ATTGTAAAAAAATTGGAAAATATAGAAATAATAAACTAAGAATCATCTAGAATCCTACTACTGATGATGATGATGATAGCAGCAATATTGTTAGTCACAGACAGTTCCTCCTAAGTGCCAGACTTTTTATTAAGCATTTTGAATAAATTATCTCATTTAATTTTCACAATAGTCCTATGAGGTAACTATGAATATTCCTGTTTCAGAGATGTGAAAACAGATTCAGAAGAATTAATTACCTCATCCAAATCCACACAACTGCTAAGTGTAGAACTGGCCTGGCCCTGCAACACAAGGTCTCAAGCACTACACTGTATTTTTTTCTGCTTTTATTTCTTACTATTTACAGTCCTTCTTGGCTATCTATTTTTATATGCCAAATAATCTATGTTTTAAAAAAAACCTTTAGAAAGTGTGGCTCTCTTCTCTCTTTCTTCTAATTTTGCTTAGACTGTGATAGGTCAACTATTTTTTCAACTAAGAAAAACTTTTCTTTTTCTTTATATATATATCATTAATATTTTAGTTTTCTTTTTTTTTTCCTGAGGAATACTTAAAATTATTAGGATGGATAGCCATTCTTCAGATTTATCATCTTCTCCCTCAGGGGTCTCATCTTTGTCTTTTTCATTGCTTTCTGACAATATTTTTCAAGTATGTATGACATTCTCACTGAGCTGATTGTCAGCATTGTCAATTCTGCTCTCAAGCCTTAACTAATGATATAAATTTGTGACTGAGTTTTAATTGTTGTAATCTTTCTTTATCTTATCTCCCATGTTTAATAAGTTCATTCTATTTTCTAATCCTCATCTGTTCTTTGATTATGGAATGGGTTCTGAAACAGAGGTTCATAAACAGACTGCAGAGGTTACGTGAAAGCCAAGAAATTAAATGGAAAAATGAGTATATTTGTAAATTTGTTTTATATGGAAAGAAGGTCCAGAAATTTCATCAAATTTTCAAAGTGGTGCATGACGCTACAAAAGGTTCTGAATACCTTCCATTTTATACTCTGCTTCTTCATAGTAGTAGCTATGTCATCTCACATTTTCGTTAAAATAACAAAATATTTTCTAATATTTTTGTGACTCCTTTAAAAACTCATTTGCAGAAATATGCTCTTTCTTTGAACATACAGAATAATTTTGCCTTTAGCCTGTTTACAATTTTTTCCATGTGTTCCATATTATTTTTTCTTTTGTTGCTTACTTTCAAAGAAGTTGCAATCTGTCTTGACCCTATGTTTGCCAATAGTAAGGAGACAGTAATTTTCCTTAGGCTGCACTCAAACTAGGTGTTATATAAATCCCTTTCTCAGATACACAGCTGGATGATAGTTTGATATATATTATCTCCTATTCTCAACTGTCTGTTCTCCAAGTCTAAATTGATTTCATCTAACATATCACTTTTTTTTATAACACCTTTATTGGAGTATAATTGCTTTACAATGGTGTGTTACTTTCTGCTTTATAACAAAGTGAATCAGTTATACATATACATATATCCCCATTTCTCTTCCCTCTTGCATCTCTCTCCCTCCCACCCTCCCTATCCCACCCCTCTAGGTGGTCACAAAGCACCAAACTGATCTCCCTGTGCTATGCGGCTGCTTCTCACTAGCTATCTATTTTACATTTGGTAGTGTACATATGTCCATGCCACTCTCTCACTTTGTCGCAGCTTACACTTCCCCTTCCCCGTATCCTCAAGTTGATTCTCTAGTAGGTCTGCATCTTTATTCCTGTCTTGCCCTGAGATTTTTCTAACCATTTTTTTTACTTTTTTTTTTTTTTTAGATTCCATATATATGTGTTAGCATACGGTATTTGTTTTTCTCTTTCTGACTTACTTCACTCTGTATGACAGACTCTAGGTCCATCCACCTCACTACAAATGACTCAATTTCATTTCTTTTTATGGCTGAGTAATATTCCATTGTATATATGTGCCAAATCTTCTTTATCCATTCATCTGGCAATGGACACTTAGGTTGCTTCCATGTCCTGGCTACTGTAAACAGAGCTGCAATGAACATTGTGGTACATGACTCTTTTTGAATTATGGTTTTCTCAGGGTATATGCCCAGTCGTGGGATTGCTGGGTCATATGGTAGTTCTATTTTTAGTGTTTTAAGGAACCTCCATACTGTTCTCCATAGTGGCTGTATCAATTTACATTCCCACCAACAGTGCAAGAGGGTTCACTTTTCTGCACACCCTCTCCAGCATTTATTGTTTGTAGATTTTTTGATGATGGCCATTCTGACTGCTGTGAGGTGATACCTCATTGTAGTTTTGATTTGCATTTCTCTAATGATTAATGATGTTGAGCATTCTTTCATGAATTTGTTGGCAATCTGTATATCTTCTTTGGAGAAATGTCTATTTAGGTCTTCTGCCCATTTTTGGATTGGGTTGTTTGTTTTTTTGATATTGAGCTGCATGAGCTGCTTGTAAATTTTGGAGATTAATCCTTTGTCAGTTGCTTCATTTGCAAATATTTTCTCCCATTCTGAGGGTTGTCTTTTCGTCTTGTTTATGGTGTCCTTTGCTGTGTAAAAGCTTTTAAGTTTCATTAGGTCCCATTTGTTTATTTTTGTTTTTATTTCCATTTCTCTAGGAGGTGGGTCAAAAAGGATCTTGCTGTGATTTATGTCATAGAGTGTTCTGCCTATGTTTTCCTCTAAGAGTTTGATAGTGTCTGGCCTTACATTTAGGTCCTTAATCCATTTTGAGTTTATTTTTGTGTATGGTGTTAGGGAGTGTTCTAATTTCATTCTGTTACATGTAGCTGTCCAGTTTTCCCAGCACCACTTATTGAAGAGGCTGTCTTTTCTCCACTGTATATTCTTGCCTCCTTTATCAAAGATAAGGTGACCATATTTGCGTGGGTTTATCTCTGTGCTTTCTATCCTGTTCCATTGATCTATAACATATCACTTTTGAACTAAGATTGGATCCAGCAATTCCACTCCTGGGTATCTATCCAAAGAAAACAAAAACACTAATTTGAAAAGATATATGTACCCCAATGTTCATTGCAACATTATTTACAATAGCCAGGATATGGAAGTAACCAAGTGTCTATCAACAGATGAATGGATAAAAAAAGAAGTGAGTATATACATATATACAATGGAATACTACTCAGCCATGAGAAAGAAGGAAATTCTTCCATCTGCAACAACATGGATGGATCTGAAGGGTATCATGCTAAGTGAAAGAAGTCAGAGAAAGATAGTATTTACTGTATGTTTTTGCTTATACGTGGAATGTAAAACAAGACAAACTTACAAATATAACAAAACAGAAAGAGAGTCACCGATACAAATAAACTAGCAGTTGCCAGAGGGGAGGGGTGGGGGATGGGTGAAATAGGTGAAGGGGTTTAATAGGTACAAACCACTATTTATAAAATAAATAAGTTACAGGTTGTAATGTTCAGCATAGGGAATACAGTCAATAATATTTTAATAATTTTGTATGGTGTGTAGTCTATAAAAATATTAAATCACTCTGTTGTACACCTGAAACTAATACAATATTGTAAATCAAATATACTTCAATTAAAACAAATCCCCCCTCCCTCCAAAAAAATGATTAGATCCTCTCCTGACCCAAGTGCCTGCCTTGTTGATAATCTGAACTGAAGGAATACATGAAAAAACTATAATCCTTGGAATACCCTCCTACCAAGATTCTTCTTTTCTCTGTTCCTACCAGAGCAGTTTGTTTGTGGAGACCGATCCTTATGGATATGATTCACCACTGCTTCATACTCAAACTTCCAAAGCCATCACCACCATCTGCCTTCTTTCATTGTTTTCTGGTAGTTTCAGTTCCCGAGTATATACAGGAAGAATGACGATATTTTAGGGGATAATGGCCAGCCTTCTAGGCCTCTAAAACACTACCTTCTATGCCCATTAAACAACTACTCCATTTTGCTGGGTATAGAATTTGTATTTTGGAACCAGTATTTAGACTCTATGGGAGGAAAGAAGAGTTTTTTCCTACCTAGTCTCGATGTATTGGATTACCAATTTTCTATCAGCATAGTGTGAGCGGTCCAATGATTGTTCTTTTCAATCCATTTCTTTCTGATTTTTAGCTAGTGGAAATTTCTCCCTAGTTCTGGCAATAATTTGACTGCCGGTCAAAATTTTTAGCATTATTGTGAGTTCTTATCATTTTTCATGTCTTCATACACAATTTAGCAAAAATTCAAGAGTGTCTGTGTTAAGGGACTGCCAACCAGATGCCATTTTTCCAAGTTAGCATTGCTAGGGCTATGCCAGGGGGAAAAGTTTCCAAGAGAAGCCTGGCAGCAAATTCTAAATCCCTGCTAACATCAGTATGTTAGGAAGTAGAAATTTCCCAGCACAAACTCTAGAATTAAAAATATAGTCTTTTAATTTCTTTCAGATAATTTTAAGATTCTCAGGAGTAGAAATAAATAATACCTAAAATTAAGGTTAACCAAGATCAAAGTTCTGAAGCAGATATAACATCTGTCTCTGAGTATGTCCGTATCTTTTCAGTGGGCTTCTCAAAATTAATGCCACACTTTCCCCTACTACCTAGGGCTTTCATGCCTATCACTGTGGAAATCCACCCTGGTCTGCCTTCCTTGGGCAGCAGCTCATATTCCTAAATCATCTTTCCTACCTTCTCCAATCAAATATCCTGTTTCTTCAATGTACCAATTTCTCCAACCAAGTAGACAGTTACAGATAGATCCTAGCAGTTCACTGGCAGGTTGTTTTTTAAGGGTGGGGTATTATAAGAGTGCAGCTACTTAATTCACACTTCCTCTTGCTATGTTGCTATTTCCACTGTAATACACATTTATATATATTCACTTTTCCTGGAGGTACATGCCACATACTACTCTACCTCTCCTTACTGCTACTTCTGACAAGACAGTTCTGGAATTCTTTGGTAAGCCAAATACCTTAATGAAGAAACATAGTGATTCCATGCTTTGGGGGAAATCCTACCATTTTTTAACATCAGGAATAACTATGCATAAGTTATTGATATTGGTTATATATCCCAATATCTTCCATTTAACAGGTGCTGTAATCAGCAGGATTAAGGATATGATTTTTGCTTCCTGCTGTAGAAACCCATAGATCAGCTTTTCTGTTTATTGGTTTTTAATCCTATATTGATGCAATATAACAGAGTGGTTATGGATATGACTTCAAATCCTTTCTCTGCTACTTACTCGCTGTATCACTTTGGAGACACTACTTATTTTCTCCAAACCTCAGTTTCTCCATTTGTGAAAGAGAAATAATGATGTAACCTGTCATGAAGGGCTGATGAAACAATTCAATAAACTACTGAATACATGGTGGCTAATTATACTGTGTGCCTGGATCATCATAACTGCACAATAAATATCATTATAAGACAACTGTACAATGTGACGTGAAAGAGAAATATGGATGCTGAAGTTATACTACCTAAGTTCAAATACCCTATCTACCACTTATTGGTTGTATGTGTTCAAACAAGTCATTTACCCTCCTGAGTCTCTGTTTTCTCATCTGTAAAAGTGAGATAATAATAAAACCTACATTGAAGGGCTACTGTGAATGTCACATAAAATACTTCACATAAAAAAAAAAAAGATACTTCACATAAAGCCCTTAGCAGAGTGCCTAGCACAGAGTGAACACTCAATAAGCATTAACAATTGTGCAACAATGGTGACAACTATGTAAACAAGGAAAACCAATATCTCTCAAGTCACATTTACAGATCAGGCCGCAATCTACTAACCTGGCAATGTGGCTCTCCCAGGATTCCCTGCTGATCTTCAAGTAAGCAACTCATAGTTCCTGACCATAAATCTTAAGTTAATTCCCTAAAATTAGCAACACTATCTCCTCTTCAATGCAGGTTTCTGATAACTTAACATCACTGATGTATTAAGAGCTTAGGAAATGGTCACAGAATTGAAGAACATCCAAAGTAGAAGAATGTCTGTGACAGAAATAGCTCTAAACTCAATAAACATAGAGAGGAAGCATTCTCCTGAGGCAATAGCTCAGCTGAATTTGACTAATTGAAAGGACAATAAAAAAGTGGTAAGGTAGTTGTAGTTAATGTCAAAAAAAAGAACACAGGAGTACAGAATACAGGCAATAACATGAGAAGAAGTTTACAAGCCCTAAAGAAAACATTTCAGGATAAGTGCAAAAGCTTACAAGCTGACTGAGAATTTGTGAGAGGTCACTGAGAAGCTATGTTTGGATACAGACTTGAAAAGGCGTCATTTCTATAAGGCATATGGTTCCATGGCAGAACACGTGAAACGTTTGAAAAAAGTGGCATTTACATGAAATATACTTTGTGGCAAAGAGCTGGATGCAGAAGGAATACAGAGACACCAAATAGATCTGGAATCTGAGAATCTGTGCTTGGCATTAATGAAGATGTCAGGTGTGAAAGTCAAAATGAATGAATGAATCGCTGCCCCATACACACATGCTGGTTAACAACCTGCCAGAGATTGAGCAAAAACTACCTGGAATTGAGTCAGGCAAATAAAAGTTGATGAATCAGTAGCAGAAATAAACACTGCAATAAGAAAACCTGGGTTGCACAAGTGACACTTGAGGCACGATGCTAGAAATCTGGAACCGAGAATACACACTGACATTGGCAAGCCAAGCTCCTGGGACTAGTACTGCTAGAGAGAGCCCAACTGGGCCAGTGAGCACCAGGAGTATGAATCGTAGATGTGAGTAGGTGGCATAGAAAGAGCCCTTCTGCAGTGTTGTTGCAAAGGATCCTTTGGGGCATAGCATTTAATATACGGTTGAGTCTTAGGTCAAGAGAAGTCAGCTCATGAACAAATAGAGGGCTAAATAAGGAGTTTTTTGATGGGTCTGACATTTTTCATAACTACAAAAAAGTCATTAATTCCACAAATTATGCCAATGTCACATTTGTTAAATCTATTTGCAATAGTCTGAACCCCCTAATCGTGCCAAAGGGGGCACAGGGACAAGATGCATTAATTTTTGAAAATCTCGATTTTTGCATATAAGCCAACTCGGGAGCATGCCACACCTTTTTTCTAGTAAAATGGTAAGAGGAGCAAATCATCTCTTTCTTTACTGACACCCCAATTAGAACGGTTACTGTTTCCTTAAGGAAATGAAATGTAAATGAATCTGAGATCGGTTTACTTAATTTTCAAATATCCTTTATCAGAAATATAAACAATCTATATTATTACCATCAATCCTGCCTAGATAGAGCAAAGCCAACCCGTTCTTCTCACCAAAATCACTAGCACCTACCTTACAAACTCACACAAAGAAGCCCATTATTCCTTAAAATACCAACTTAACACAAGTATTTCCAATTCTACAGTGTAACATCACATAGCACATATTTAAGTTCCCTTTCCTCACATGGTTCCCAATACACATCCAGTCCAAGTACATTTTTGGCCAGTACTTATTTCCATGGCTACTTGAGTTCTGGGAGTTGGGAAGCCTTGAAATTTCTTTAAGCAACATCAACTTTGCTTATTACTTAGAGTCTCATTCTGGCACAGAAAAGAAGAGAAAAAGACATTTTGTTGGAATAACTAATTTCTCTAAGTGTGGCACATCCCGAACCTGATAAAGGAACAACATGGCTCCCTCAGCATGACTAAATCTGAAAGGATTACTTCAAGTCTCCTGGCCCAGATGAACTTTGAGTTGCTAGGCACTGTGTTCCAACAAACTCCCTATGCAGGCTAAGAAAGAGAAGAAAGGATTGACAAGACACTTACTGGCAAATGCTCAAGGAACTGGGACAAGCAGGGCTAATAACTATAATGAATCTAATCAAATGTTGCCCTGAATACTGAGTTTGATTTGCACCTCTCTATACCTATAGACTACAGATACACTTAGTGGTTGAAATGCTACCATCTATTTTCATCAAACACTAGAGATCTGGCTCTGGTGCTTTCAAGTAACCAAGCACTCCCTTAAATACTGACATCCTTTGTCATGTTTCTTAGGAAGGTAATAGAAAATAATGTGCCAGTAATACCTGGATGATTAAATCTTCTTGTATTCTATAGAATACAGAAGGAAAAGAGTGTCATGGGAGGGAACTCAAATTCAAAATGAAGTATTCTTGACTTTATGTAGAGGAAAAACGTGGAGACTAGCAGGGAAGGGGTTCATATGTAAAATAAACTGCAAATTACATTTCATACTTCCTTAAATATCTACAAAAATATGTATTTTGTTGAGAAAGAAAGGTGGGAAAATTCGGTCACACTTTGCATTGTGAATTTAGGACTATAGTTTCAGAGGTATTTTAAACTGTCTTCATCCATTCAACATTCATTCAACAAATCTAGAACCTATTTTTCATACAAAATACTGGACAACATGCTTTGGGGAATACAAATGTTCATAATTTATCATCCCTAGCCTCAAAAGCACTAAAGTTAAACAACATTACAAATAGATAGAGGAAGACTAAAAATGTAGTAATGATAATAAATACTATATTAAAAAAGAAGAAGAAGAAATCACTGGTAGTTGCTGGCAGGGTCAGGGAAGTCATCATGGAGGTGATGGAGACTGTGTTGAACTTCATAAATGATGTAAAATTTAAATTGCAAGAGGGGTAGAAAGAGGCATGGACTTGGGGATGGTAATATTTTAGCTTTCTCTTCAATAGGAGAAATGAGCTCGCATTAAGTTCACCAAATTCTTTCACTTGCTCCACCTTGTTAGAGTCACAGGATCTTAGAGTTAACATCACCTAGTGCAAATATTTTCATTTACAATTAAGGAAACTGAGGTCCAGAGGGCTGTGTAATCTTCCCAAAGTCACACACTTAGTTAAAGGTCAAAAGAAGGTTGATTTCTGGTATAACAGAGCTTGGTATATTGGGTAGAGTCTAAAGCCTATCAAGCATCTTTTCCGACCACAATGCTAAAAGATTAGAAATCAATGACAGGAAAAAAACTATAAAAAACACAAACACATGGAGGGTAAACAATACAGTACTAAATAACTAAGAGATCACTAAAGAAATCAAAGAGGAAATCAAAAAATAAATAGAAACAAATGACAACAACAACAAAAAATCCAAAACATATGGGATGCAGTAAAAGCAGTCCTAAGAGGAAAGTTTACAGCAATTCAATCCTATCTCAAGAAACAAGAAACATCTCAAATAAACAGCTTAACCTTACACCTAAAGCAACTAGAGAAAGTAAAACAAACAAAACTCAAAGTTAGCAGAAGGAAAGAAATCATAAAGATCAGAGTGGAAATAGATTAAATAGAAATGAAGAAAACAATAGCAAAAGTCATTGAAACTAAAAGCTGGTTCTTTGAGAAGATAAACAAAATTGATAAACCTTTAGTCAGACTCATCAAGAAGAAAAGGGACAGGACTCAAATCAATAAAATTAGAAATGAAAAAGGAGAAGATACAACAGACACTGCAGAAATATGAAGGATCATAAGAGACTACTACAAGGAACTATATGCCAATAAAATGGACAACCTGGAAGAAATGGGTAAGTTCTTAGAAAGGTACAACCTTCCAAGACTGAACCAGGAAGAAATAGAAAATATAAACAGACCAATCACAAGTAATGATATTGAAACTGTGGTTAAAAATCTTCCAACAAACAAAAGTCCAGGACCAGATGGCTTCACAGGTGAATTCTACCAAACATTTAGAGAAGAGCTACCATCCACCCTTCTCAAGCTCTTCCAAAAAATTTCAGAGGAAGGAAAACTCCCAAGCTCATCCTACAAGGCCACCATTATCCTGACACCAAAACAAGAAAAAGATATCACACAAAAAAAGAAAATTACAGACCAATATCACTGATGAATATAGACGCAAAAATCCTCAACAAAATGTTAGCAAACAGAATCCAACAACACATTAATAAGATCATACACCATGATGAAGTGGGATTTATCCCAGGGATGCAAGGATTCTTCAATATATGCAAATCAGTCAGTGTGATACACCATATTAACAAATTAAAGAATAAAAACCATATGATCTTCTTAATAGATGCAGAAAGTTTTTGTCAAAATTCAACACCCATTTATGATAAAAAGTTTCCAGAAAGTGGGCATAGAGGGAACCTACCTCAACATAAAAAAGGCCATATACAACAAACCCACAGCAAACATCATCCTCAAAGGTGAAAAACTGAAAGCAATTCCTCTAAAATCAGGAACAAGACAAGGATGTCCACTCTCACCACTATTATTCAACATAGTTTTGCAAGTCCTAGCCATGGCAATCAGAGAAGAAAAGGAAATGAAAGGAATACAAATTGGAAAAGAACAAGTAAAATTGTCACTGTTTGCAGATGACATGATACTATACTTAGAAAATCCTAAAAATGCCACCAGAAAAGTACTAGAGCTAATGAATGTGGTAAAGTTGCAGGATACAAAATTAATGCACAGATATCTCTTGCATTCCTATACACTAACAACGAAAGATCAGAAAGAGAAATTAATGAAACAATCCCATTCACTATTGCAACAAAAATAATAAAATACCTAGGAATAAACCTATCTAAGGAGGTAAAAGAACTGTACTCAGAAAAGTATAAGACACTGATGAAAGAAATCAAAGACAACACAAACAGATGGTGAGATATACAATTTTCTTGGATTGGAAGAATCAAAATTGTGAAAATGACTATACTACCCAAAGCAATCTACAGATTCAATGCAATCCCTATCAAATTACCAATGTCATTGTTCACAGAATTAGAACAAAAAAATTTACAATTTGTATGGAAACGCAAAAGACCTCAAATAGCCAAAGCAATTCGAGAAAGAAAAACGGAGCTGGAGGAATCAGGCTCCTGGATTTCAGACTATACTACAGAGCTACAGTAATCAAGACAGTATAGTACTGGCACAAAAACAGAAATATAGAAGAGGAATAAAGGAGGATAGAAAGCCCAGAGATAAACTGATGCACCTAATCTATGACAAAGGAGGCAAGAATATACAATGGAGAAAAGGCAGCCTCTTCAGTAAGTGGTGCTGGGAAAACTGGACAGCTACATGTAAAAGAATGAAGTTAGAACAGTTCCTTACACCATACACAAAAATAAACTCAAAATGGATTACAGACCTAAATGTAAGGCCACACACCATCAAACTCTTAGAGGAAAACATAGGCAGAACACTCTATGACATAAATCACAGCAAGATCCTTTTTGACCCACCTCCTAGACAAATGGAAATAAAACCAAAAATAAACAAATGGGACCTAATGAAACTTAAAAGCTTTTGTACAGCAAAGAGTACCATAGAGAAGACGAAAAGACAACCCTCAGAATGGGAGAAAATATTTGCAAATGAATCAATGGACAAGGGATTAATCTCCAAAATATACAAATAGCTCATGCAGCTCAATATCAAAAAAACAAACAACCCAATCCAAAAATGGGCAGAAGACCTAAATAGACATTTCTCCAAAGAAGATATACAGATTGCCAACAAATTCATGAAAGAATGCTCAACATCATTAATCATTAGAGAAATGCAAATCAAAACTACAATGAGGTATCACCTCACAGCAGTCAGAATGGCCATCATCAAAAAATCTACAAACAATAAATGCTGGAGAGGGTGTGGAGAAAAGGGAACCCTCTTGCACTGTTGGTGGGAATGTAAATTGATACAGTCACTTTGGAGAAAAGTACAGAGGTTCCTTAAAAAACAAAAAATAGAACTACCATATGACCCAGCATCCCACTACTGGGCATATACCCTGAGAAAACCATAATTCAAAAAGACACATGCACCCCAATGTTCATTACAGCACTATTTACAATAGCCAGGACATTGAAGCAACCTAAATGTCCATCAACAGATGAATAGATAAAGAAGATGTGGTACGTATTTACAATGGAATATTACTCACCCCTAAAAACGAACAAAATTTGGTCATTTGTAGAGACATGGATGGACTTAGAGTCTGTCATACAGAGTGAAGTAAGTCAGAAAGAGAAAAACAAATATCGTATATTAAGGCATATATATGGAATCTAGGAAAATGGTACAGACGAAACTATTTGCAGGGCAGGAATAGAGACACAGATGTAGAGAACAGACATGCGGACATAGGTGGGAGATTGGGATAGGCATATGTGTACTGCCATGTGTAAAACGGATAGCTGGTGGAAACCTGCTGTTTAGAGCAGGGAGCTCAGCTTGGTGCTCTGTGGTGACCTAGACGGGTGGGATGGGGAGGCGGGAGGGAGGTCCATGAGGGAGGAGATATATGTATACATATAGCTGATTCACTTCATTGTACAGCAGAAACTAATGAAACATTGTAAAGCAACTATACCCACAATTTAAAAAAATAATAAAATAAAGTGAGACTAAAGCAGGAAAAAAAAAAAGATCACCTAGTGCAAATATTTTCATTTACAATTAAGGAAACTGAGGTCCAGAGGGTTGTGTAACCTTCCCAAAGTCACACACCTAGTTCAAGGTAAAGAAAAGGCTGATTTCTTGTGCAGCACCACTTGGTATAAGGGTAGAGTCTAAAGCCACAGAAAAGTGAGACTCACTGGTTCATCAAATTGAGTCAGCGAGTTTTAGCTCATTAATATTAGTTAGCTGTAAACCATGGTGTTTACCTGCCACAAAGAACCCTTCACAATGGAACAATTCAAAAGTAAATGAGAGAACTATGTGTCAAGCAGAAGTCCCAAAGTGACATAAAATTGAATGCTAATATTATGTCTACAGGTCTGAAAATACCCTCATGTGATGGTCTGCATCAACTATGATGCAAGGTACTTGGAGAGGACAAGAGTGGTCATTTCAACATCGTACTGCACTCATATGATTTTAAAAGATGTGCTTTTTAAGTGAACACAGTCAGATCACAATGACCCCCAATATATGACTCAGATTGGCCAAAATCAGGAGAATCCAATCTTCACATCAAATACTGACACTGCATTACAGTTTGACACACAGAGATAATGTGAATTTGGGGCTTGAATATATTTTGAAAAGCAATAATCAGAAATAATAAATAATTTATTTGTGGAAACCATGAACAAAATGATATTTCCATAGAGTTAATATCTTTATCTCTCTATAGTTTGAAAATTTGGAAATACCCATGAAATAATTGTGCCATGAAATACACCTGAACCTCAATAACATATCCAGTCCACCTTGAGCAATTCAGCAATTAACCCATATAATTTTATCAGGTTTGCTTCAAATATTGGAGCTGTTTCTCCAAGAGGATTCTAAATATTTATATCAAGGTAATGACCAGAGTGTCATCTTTATATCTCACCCAATGCTCCTCTGATGGAACTAACTTCACAGAAGATGGTCAGGAACTACTTGTTGCTCACTTGTTTATAAAGGATTAAGAGTGGTCATCTTCAACTTTGATACTAACCAATGATAAGGTGTTGGTGGAAGAGCTATGTTATTCAAATCCCAACATCTGTCTTGATCCTCTGATTTTGTTTGCACAAATCGATAAATGATAGGGATGAATTCTATCTTGGCATATTGGTGGAAATTATAAAGCTGGGGAGGACCATAAAGATCACCAGATAGAGCTTCCTCTCTTTGGTAATGGAGATCCTCTAACCTCCAATAGTAACTCATTAATTTGCTCATTTAATGCATTCCATGGAAGTTTTCCTGCTGGTCAAAATGTTCTCCTTGGGGTTGGATCAGAGAAAGTAAGGACCTCCAAAAATCTTCTCCATAGAACAATGAGGGCACCAGCAAACATTGTCAGAATCAACTTTTTCACAGATGTGGAAATAAATCAAAGGCTTGCAGCAATCTGGAGAGGATTCATTTAAGAAAAATGAATGAATCTCAATAGCTTTGTGGCATTTTAATTTGTCCTACTCCCACAGTCTCTCCAACTGTGCAGTAGACTTGAAAATCAAGAGCCCATACACACAATCACAGGGAAAATGAGCAGCCTGGCAGTCACTGGAGGGAGAAGAATGAGTTGGAACTCCTTCAAAGCCCAATTCCCAGAGTATATAACAATAAAAAACCATGATAATTATCTCATTAAATATAGAATACCAATAAAGATACAGAAATTATAAAAATGAACCAAATAGAAATTCTGGAGCTGAAAAGTTATGATAACTGAAATGAAAACTTCACTAGAGGGGTTCAACAGCAGATCTGAGTAGGTAGAAGAAAGAATCAGTAAACATTAAGATAGGTCAATTTGAAATTATCCCATCAAAAAACAATGAAGAGAAATGAAGAGAGCCTAAGGAACCCATGGGAAACAATTAAGCATACCATCATGGGCACTGTGAGAGTCCTAGAAGGAGAAGAGTAAGAAAAGAGTAGAAAGAATATTTGAAGAAATAATGACCAAGAACTTCCCAAATTTGATTAAAAACTATAAGATACACATGCAGGAGGCTGAAAGAACTCTAAGTATGATAGAATCAGAGATCAACACTTAGACATGTCACATTCAAACAGTTAAAAAAAAGCAAAGAGAGAATGATGAAAGCAGCACGAGAGAAGTAACATATCATGTACAAGGGATGGGCAATAAATTAACAGTTGATTTATCATCAGACACTATGGAGGCCAGAAGGGCTACATAAACAAAACCAGACAAGCTGTCATTAACAAGCTTCCTTTATAAGAAATAGTAAAGGAAATTCTTCAGGAAGAAATGATAGGGCACTAGACATTAACTTGAATCCCCAAGAAGGAATAAAGATAAGTATATAGATAAATATAAATATATAGATGAATATAAAAAAGTAAACACCTATTTTTTGTAATACTTTTCTTCTCCTATCTCATTTAAAAGTCAACAAGCAATCTGAAAATTTCTATGTAACCACAAAAGACCCTGAATAGACAAAGCAATCTTGAAAAAGAAGAACAAAGCTGGAGGTGTCACTCTCCCTGACTTCAAACTATAATACAAAGCTATAGTGATCAAAACAGTATGGTATTTGCATAGAAACACACATAGATCAATGGAACAGAACAGAGAGCAAATAATAAACCTACACATATATGGTCAATTAATCCAAGACAAAAAAGCCAAGAATATACAATGGGGAAAGGACAGTGTCTTCAATAAATGGTATTAGGAAAACTGGACAACCACATGCAAAAGTATAAAAGTGGACCACTATCTCACTGCATACACAAAAATTAACTCAAAATGGATTAAAGACTTGAACGTAAGAACTGAAACCATAAAAATCCTAGAAGAAAACACAGGCAGTAATCTCCTTGACATCAATTTTGGCAATGATATTTAGATTTGACAGCAAAAGCAAAGGCAACAAAAGCAAAATTAAAAAGTGGAACTCATCATACTAAAAAGCATCTGCCAGCTAAACAGATGATCGACGAAATAAAAAGGCAACATACAGAATGTAGAAAATATCTTTAAATCATGTATCTGATAAGGAGCTAATTTCCAAAATATATAAAAACCTCAAACAACTCAACAGCAAAAACAAAAAACAAAAACAAAAAACAGTTAAAATATGGGTGGAGGATATTAATAGACATTTTCCCCAAAAAGACATATAGATGGCTAACAGGTACATGAAAAGGTGCTCACCATCAATAATTATTAGGGAAATGCAAATCAAAACCACAATGAGATATCATCTTACACCTTTTAGAATGGTTATGATCAGAAAGACAAGATATAACAAGTGTTGGTGAGGGTGTGGAGAAATGGAATCTTTTTGCAATGTGTGGAATGCAAATTACTGAACCTGCTGAGAAAAACATTACCAAAGTTCCTCAAAAATTTTTAAATAGAACTCCGTATGATCCAGCAATTCTACATTTGGGTATTTATCCAAAGGTCATGAAAACACTACTTCAAAAGGATATATGCACCCCCATGCTCATTGCAGCATTATTTATAATAGCCAAGACATGGCAACAACTTAAGTGTCCACCAACAGATGAATGGATAAAGAAGATGTGGTATGCACATACAGTGGACTATTACTCAGCCATAAAAAAGAGTGAAATTTTGTCATTTGAAGCAAAATGGATGAACCCTGAGAGCATTATGCTAAGTGAAATAAGTCAGACAGAGAAAGACATGAACTGTATGATTTCACTTACATGTGGAATCTTAAAAAAAAAAAAAGTAAAAAAAAGTTCATAGATACAGAGAACAAATTGGTGGTTACCAGATTCAGGGTGGGGGGTGGGCATAATGGATGAAGGGGGTCAAAAGGTACACATTTCCAGTTATAAAATAAATAAGACATGGGGATGTAATATACAGCATGGTAAAAAAAAATAAAAGACAACCGCATAAAGAAATAGTTATAACTTTGTGTTGTTAGGTAGTATTTAAATATAAATGGGTTAAATACTTCAACTAAAAGGCAGAGGTTGGAAGAACAGATATAAAAACATGATCCACCTATATTCTGTCTACAAGAGACACACTTTAGATTCAAAGACTCAAACTGGTTGAAAGTGAAAGTATGGGAAAAGGTATATCACATAAAGAGTAATTCAAATGGAGTTGGAGTTGTTATTCTGATATAAAACAAAATAGAATTTGAGTCAAAAATTGTTACTAGAAACAAAGAAGGACACTTTACAATGATAAAAGGGAAAATCTCTCAAATAGATATAACAAGTATAAAATATACGAACATAACAACAAAGTCCCAAAATAGATGAAGCAAAAACTGACAAGCTTATAGGGAGAAATAGACAATTCCACAGTTACAGTTGGAAACTTCAATATTTCACTTTCAACAGTGGACAGAACAACTAGGCAGAAGATCAACAAGGCAGTAGATTTGAGCAACACTATAAACCAACTAAACCCATAAACAACTATAGACTACTCCATCCAACAGCAGCATTATAAATGTTTCTTAACTGCATACAGAACATTCTCTAAGATAGATCATATGTTAGGCCACAAAACAAGTGTCAATAGATTTAAAAGGACTGAAATTACACAAATTATCTTCTTTGATCACAATGGGTTGAAATTAGAGTCAATAACTGGAAGAAATTTGGGATATTTATAAATATGTGAATATTAAACAACACATTCCTAAGTAATCAGTGGGTTAAAACAAGGGAAAAGAGAAATTAGAAAGTACTTGGAGATAAATGGAAATGAAAATAACAAATGCCAGAATGTATATGATGCAGCTAAAGCAGTGCTTAGAAGGAAATTTATAGTTATTAATGCCCATATTAAAATAAAAGACCACAAATCAATAATCTAGCTTTCCATCTTAATAAACTAGTAAAAAACAAGGTGTTCAATATCACTAATCATCAAGGAAATGCTAATCAAAATCACAATAAGATATCACCTCATACCTTCTAGGATGGTTATTATCAAAAAACAGAAAAAGAAGAGAGAACAAGTGTTGGTAAGGTTGTGGAGAAAAGGGAACCCTTGTACACTGTTGGTAGAATGTAAATTGGTACAGCCTTTATGGAAAACAGTATGGAGTTTCCTTAAAAAACTAAAAATAGAACTGCCACATGATCCAGCAATCCCCTTTCTGGGAATATACCCCAAAGAAATATACCCCAAATATACCCCAAAGAAATCTCTCAGTACCTTGAAAGATACCTGCAACCCCTTGTTCACTGCAGTATTATTCACAATAGCCAAGATATGGAAACAACCTAAGTGTCCACTGACAGATGAATGGATGAAGAAATTGTGGGGGATATGTTTTATATATATACATATGTATTATATGTATATGTATTATCTATTATATATATTATGTATTATATTTATATGTATTATATGTACTATGTATTATATATGTACTAATATTATTATATATTAAACATATGGAATATTATTCAGCCTCAGAAACGGAGATCCTGCCATTTTCAAAAACATGGTTGAATCTGGAGGACATTATGCTAACTGAAATAAGACAGAGAAGAAAAAAAAACTGCATGCTCTCACTTAGATGTAGATTCTAAAAATGTTGACTACACAGAAGTAGATAGTAGAACAGTGGTTACCAGGTGCAGGAAGTGGGGGAAATGGGGAGATGTTGGTCAATGGATACAAAGTTGCAGTTATATAGGTTGAATAAGTCTAGAGATCTAATGTACAGCATGATGACTCTAGTTTAGAATACCAAATTGAGTACTGGAAATTTCCTAACAGAATAGATTTCATGTACTGTCATCACACACACAAAATGCAAACTACGTGAGGAGATGATATATTAATTAACTTGACTGTAGTAATCATCTCACTATGTATATGCAAATCAAATGATCATGTTGTACACCTTAAACATATACGATTTTTTATTAAACAGAATAAAATAAAAATAAAACAGTAAAAGTATACCCCCAAAGCCAGCAAAGGAAGAGAAATAATAGAGTGGAAATAAATAAAATTGAAAATAGAAAAATAAGACAGAATGATCAAAAAATTGACAAACCTTTATCTATTCTCACCAAGAAAAAGAGAGAAGACTCAAATTACTAAAATCATGAATTAAAGAAGAGAACACCACTATCAAATTTACAGAAATCACAAACATGATAAGGGAATATTATTGTATTCTAACAAATTAGATAACTAAATGAAAAAGACAAATCCCTAGAAAGACACAAACGACTGAAACTGATTCAAGAAGATATAAATAATCTGAATAGATAGAAAACAAGCAAAGATGTTGAAAAATTAAACAAGAAACTTCTCACAAAGAAAAGCTCAAGACGAAATGATATCACTGGTGAATTCCTAAAATGTTTAAAGTAGTACTAATACCACTACTTCTCAAACTCTTCCAAAAATAGAAGTGGGTAGACCACTTCCTGTGTCATTTTATGAGGCCAGTATTACCCTCATACTGAAACCAGACACAGGCAGCACAAAAAAACTGTAGACAAATATCAGTTATAGAAATAGACACAAAAATACTCAACAAAATACTAGCAACCTGAACCCAATAATATATAAAAATGATTATAATCTATGATAAGCTGAGATTCACCCTGGGAATGCAAGGTTGTTTCAACATTTTAAAATCAACCAATATAACACATCATATTAAGGGAAAAAAGGGAAAATACATGACCATCTCAATAGATGAAGAAGTATTTGAAAAAACTCATCACCCTTTCATGATAAAAATATTCAACAAAGAAGAATAGAAGCAAACTTCCTTAACCTGACAAAAAGCATATATGAAAAACCCACACTTACATCATACTTAATGGTGAAAGACTTAAAGCTTTCCCTCTAAGATCAAGAATAAGACAAGGATGTTTGCCTCACCATTTCTACTCAGCATTGTGCTAGAGGAACTAGCCATGGCAAGCAGACAAAAAAATTAATGAAAGGCATTCAGATTGGAAAGGAAGAAGTAAAAGTATCTCTATTTGCAGATGACATCATCTTTATATAGAAAATTCTTGAAATCCACTAAAAAATGATTAGAATTAATAAACTAGTTAGGCAAGGTTGCAGGATACAAGAACAACACAGAAAATTCAACTGTATTTCTATACAATGGCAATGAAAAGTCCAAAAATACAATTAAGAAAATAATTTCACTTATAATAACCCATAAAAATAATAAAATAGTTAAGAATAAATTTAACACAATAAATGTAATATTTGTACACTAAAAAGTACAAAACATTGTTGAAAGAAATTAAGACCTAAATAAATGGGCAGTAGTCCTTTGTAAATGGATTGCAAGTTTTAATATTGTTAAGGTGTCAGTACTTCTAAAATTGGTATATGGATTCAATTTAGTAGCTATCAAAATGCTAGCTCACTTTTTTAGCAGAATTAAGTAAGCTGACTGTAAAATTCATATGAAATTTCAAGGGACCCAGAATAATCTTGGAAAAGAAGAATAAAGTAGGAGGACTCACACTTCTTGTATCAAAACTTACGACAAATCTACAGTAATAAAAACAGTGTGGTACTGGCAAAAGGATAGACAGACATATAGGCCAGTGGAATGGAACTGATATTCCAGAAATAAATCCATCCACCTCTGGCCAATTGCTTTTAGACAAGGATGTCAAGATCATTTAATGGGGAAAGACTAGCCTTTTCAACAAATGGGGCTGGAGCAACTTGATATCCACATGCAAAGAATGAATTTGGACTACTACTTCACACCATATGCAAAAATGTTAACCTAAATTGGATCAAAGAGTTCAATGTAAGACCTAAAACTATAAAATTTTAAAATGAAAACCTAGGGGTAAATCTTCATGATCTTGGATTAGGCAATGGTTTCTTAGGTATGACACCAAAAAGCATAAGCAACCAACGAAAAATAAATTGGACATTGTCAAAATTAAAATCTTTTGTGCTTCTAAAGATATTTTCAAGAAAATGAAAAGACAACCAATAAAATGGGAAAAAATGTTTAGAAATCATTTATCTCATAAGAGACATGTATCGAGAATATATAAAGAACTCTTCTAACTCAGAAATAAAAGGGCCAATAAACTGATTTTTAAATAGACTAAGGATCTGAATAGACCTTTCTCCAGGAAGCACATGAAAAGATGCCCAACATCATTAGTCATCCAGGAAACGCAAATAAAAAACACAGTGAGATACCACTTCAAACCTACTAATTTGGCCATAATCAAGGAAGACTGTTCTTGTGTTAGTGAGAATGTAGAGAAATTAAGACCCTCAGACATCACTGATGGGAATGTAAAATAGTGCAGCCATTTTGGAAACAGCTTGGGATTTCCTGATATGGTTAAACACAGAGTTACCATATGAGTCAGCAATTCTACTCCTAGGTATATACCCAAAAGAAATGAAAACATAAGTCTACACAAAAACCTATATAAGAATCTTCATAGTAGCATTATTCATGAGGTCCAAAATGTGGAAACAATCCAAATGTCTATCAACTCCTAAATGGATATACAAATGGGGTATATCCATACAAAAGAATATTATTCAGCCTTAAATAAATGATATGCTGATATATGCTACAAAATGGATGAAATGTGAAAACATTATGCTAAGTGAAAACCAGACAGAAAAGCCCACATATCATATGATTCCATTTTTTTTGAAATATCAAGAATAGGCAAATTCACAAAGGACAGTACATTAGTGGTTTCCAGAGTTAAGAGGCAGGGGTGCTGGAGGTGGGGGCTGGGTATGGGTAATGGCTGCTAAGAGGTTTACTTTTGATGTAATGAAAATATTCTGGAGTTAGAAAGTGGTGATGGTTACACAACATTGTGACTATACTAAAAACCACACCAAATTATACACGTTAAAAGGTGAATTTTACGGTATGTGCATTATATATAAATTGAAAAAAACTTCCCCTTTCAGGTAAAATAAAGTTAGATTTGGAATGGATCTTAGAGTATAAAGTTGAATGATATCTTTAACAAAAAGCAAAATATACAAGAATGTAAGAGATAATGTATCCACCACCCAGACTTTACAAATATAAACAAAGTTTTGCCATGTTTACTTCATATTTTTCTCCTTCTCTTTGTATAAATAGGATATTATTAATACTGTTAAAACATTTCCTCATCCCTTCTTTTACCTAGAGGTACCCACTCCACTATTCTGACATTGTTGCATAGCTGCACCATGAATGTTTTTATAATTTTGTTACTGATAAGTATAAATATTTTGTTTTAAAAATGTATGTAGATGGTCTTTTAGTCTGGTATCCTTAGAAAGCACAGCCTGAGGCAAAATCTTATGTGCCACTACTACTATTTGGTAGTGTAATCTCATAGCAGCAGAAGTAAGGGAAAGGGGGAGAGAAGCAGGGGAAGAAAACAAGAGCTAGGAGAGTATGATGTTGATTTGGTCATGGCTTGATATCAAGCACAAATGATTACTTGATTTCTAGGGGCCATTTACTCAGAGACTATACCAACTACTGTGATTCAGAAGAGTAAATCTGGGTGAGAGGGAGGACATGAAATTATATGCCAGCAACAGTCTCCACTGCTCAGAGTCTCCCCATGGACCATGACTTCCCTCACACTTCTGGGTTATGTAGACTAGGGTGCTGAGTGAGTCCCATGGCATCTCATGCTTCAGAGGCAATAGGAAGGCCTCAGGGTGGTAGATATGAGTCACTTTGCACAGACATGAAGCAAGGTTGTACCCCTTGTAAAGTCAGTATGAGTCCAAACAGAATTAATCCCTAAAAAATTGGCTGGGGCAGAAGAAGTGCTAAAGAGTCCCTAGAGAATTGTAAGGCAAAAAGGATCTGAAGTGTGACATAAGAGTTGTCTAATGTAGTGTGCTACGTTATTTGTTCTTTTGTAACTTATTTTTTAATTCAATATTATACTTGAAGCTTATTCATGTTTCACATATGTGGATCTAAATAATTCATTTTTACTGCTTAAAGTTATTTCCTCTTAGGGAAGTATTACAGTCTACCCATTTTCCTATCAATGACCATTTAGCTTCTTTTCAGTTATCTGGTTCTTTTCAAACCATGATCATTGAATCCCTCAAGTTCTGTGGAGATAGCTTCGGGACCACGGAGGAGCTCCATAGGCTATTTTGTTCAAAGGGCATTATGCCTTTAAAAATAAGTTTGAAAGTCAATAAAAAATTATCAGGTATAATATCCAGGTTTCCAAACTGTGGTCCAGTGAGCTTTCTAACACAGCAGGATACTCAACTGAGATTTTGCCGCTTAATTTTAGTCCACTTGTCTTCCTAAATACTGAGATTAACTGGTCAGAATACTCAGTCTTATGGTCCATAAGGTAAAATCAAATTATTTCACTTGTATTTTGAACAGTAATATCTGAGCTAGCTGTTACCAACAGAAGTGAAGACCAGAGGTTGTGGAATTCAAATGCTAAGGCATGCAATCTATGCAAACTTTCTTTGCTATGCAACTCTCCAAATGTTAAGTGAATGTACTAAATATCACGTTAATATAATCCTATCGGTCCATCATAGACAGAGTATAGTTTTTCAACACCCCGCAATTTTTCTTTTGTATTTTTCAGGCAACATGCCATGATTATGGTATGTGCTTAATCATTATTTGTTGTATGAATGAGGTAATGTAGAGCAGACGCATAGCTTTTCAGTCCCCCTTATGAACTTTATATGTGGCTAGGATGTGATCTGTGGTCATAAGGTTACTATTATAGGAAACCAAACCTAGACTCCTGGCCTCATTAAGAACATGCTCTATTATGCCAAGATGGCCAGCCATAAATAGAAAAACTGTTACACAAACTTTCTTTTGGAGTCTAAAATGATCTTATTACCTAGGGTAGTAATTAATAGATCTGTTCAAGTGAAATCAGAAGTCACTGGTACTAGAAATCAACATAGATCATGCAGAGAGAAAATAAGAGACTTTCTGAACAGCCACAGGTCTTCTTACTCTGGGCACACTCACTTGTAAATCCTGGTATTTAAATTTTTATCTTGCAAATAGGGTTAGAAAGTTCCAGAGGGTAATTGGGCATTTCCTTTAGTGGCAATGAGATAACCTATTCTAGTTCTGGGAACTGGGGTGGGGTGTGGGGTTGCATTTGCCTGGTCCGCCTAGTGAAGTTACTCCACTCCTGCCTGTTAGGACTTGCTTCATCAAGGTCCTCACTTTAAAACCCATAGCTAATTCATCAATTGGGCGATTGGGATTGACATGTATACACTGATGTGTATAAAATTGATGACTAATAAGAACCTGCTGTATAAAAAAATGAAAAATTAAAAATAAAATAAAATAAAACAAACAAACAAAAAAATAACCCATAGCCAATTTGGGAACTTCCCTATCTTAAAAAAAATCCATAGGCAATAATCAAATGAAGGGGTTCCTAGTTTCATTTTCACTCAGGACCGCTTCTGACCTAAGGGATCTTCTTTTGCAATGAGTTAGTTTGCTCCTTTTGAATATTACATCAGAAATCTGGTGAGAAATTAATATTTTCCTGACATCTGAAGAATGTGGAAGACCTTGAGCATTTCATATTCTTCTTCTCCTTCTCCTTCTTTCCATAAACTAGGAAATGGCTACTTATTTTCATCAGGGACAGTTATTTTGCTTCATCAGATATCTTGGTTCTCTCCTATACAATAATATTAACAAAGAACATTTTAGACCAAAGGTTTAAAAATAAAAATAAAAGGTGTCAATCTCGTTCTCTTTTACTGCCATTTCAATATTCTAGATTAAATAACATAGTTGACACATTTTTATTTTCTATGACTAACTTCAAACACTCCACAGACTTTTAAGCTCTTGCTGACAATTCCAGAACATGTGACATAAAGAAACCTTTACATGTGAATTAGAGAGGATTCGCATCACTCTCAGTGTTCAGGATGTCAAATGACAGAATCTGGCTTACCAATACAAAGCTGAAAGTTTACTGGGGAAAGAGAAAGTTTAGAATGGAGAAATAGGGTGACGTAGGCCCAGATGGGGAAAATAGTTATTCATATCACCATTTTAAAACCCAGAAAGACCTTAAAAAAGAAGCAAAGATGATAAGCATACATTGAAGGTTACAAATAACACAGAAGGGCATTGGTTTCCCACATTATGGAGCTGAAGTATTTTCAATTATACCACTCTAAAATGTGAAGCCAGATTCTGTTCACAGATAAAGTCACAAAATTTCCAGTTAACACAAAGACAGTTTTTCATTCTCTGTCAGTAACAGTCTGCAGAACTGAATTTTTCATTAAAAAAAAATTTATTCTAGCAATGTGAATATATATATCCAGACAAACATTCACATTTATTTTTCTATCTCTCCATTACTTTGTCAAAACTTCCCTCTCTTCCTTCAGTTGTTTGAGTCTCAGTGGGATTTTTTTTTTGTAAATATTTTTGTTGAAGTAGAACATATATTCAGAAAAGTGCACAAATCTTAAGTATACAGATAGACAGGGAAATAGATACAGATATTGATGAATGTAACTACTACCCAAAAGAAGATACAGAATATTACCAGCATTCCAAAGGGCTCCCTGTGCACCCTTCATGTCAGTACACCTACAAGGTAACCAAAATCTTGATTTCTATTACCAAGATTAATTGTATCTATTTTGAACTTCATATAAATATTATCTCTTTTATAAATATAAATATGTACTCTTTTGTGTATAAATATATACTCTTTTGTGTCTTATTCGCTCTATATGTTAAGCCTGTGAGATTCATCTGTATTGTTATAAGTAGTTTATTATTTTTCATTGTTGTATATTATCCCATTTGGATTGATATACTGCAATTTATTCGTTATTTGTTGAACCAAGTTTTTTTTTAATTTTTATTTTATATTGGTGTATAGTTGACTTAAAATCTTGTGTTAGTTTCAGGTGTATGGCAAAGTGATTTAGTATTCATATACATATATCTATTTTTTTTCAGATTCTTTTCCATAGAGGTTATTACAGAGTACTGAGTAGATTTCCCTATGCTATACAGTAGGTCCTTGTTGATTATTTATTTTATATATAGTAGTGTATATATGTTGATCCCAATCTCCTAATTTATCCCTCCCCTTGACCTTTACCCTTTGGTGACCATAAGTTTGTTTTCTAAGTCTGCAAGTCTGTTTCTGTTTTATAAATAAGTTCATTTGTATCATTTTTTTAGATTCCACCCATAAGTGATATCATATGATATTTGTCTTTCTCTGTCTGACTTACTTCACTCAGTATGATAATCTCCAGATCCATCCATGTTGCTGCAAATGACATCATTTCATTCTTTTTTTTACGGCTGAGTAATATTCCATTGTATTGATATATATGTACCACATCTTTATCCATTCATCTGTTGATGGACATTTAGGTTGCTTCCATGTGTTGGCTATTGTAAATAGTGCTGTCTTGAACAAAGATGCCACTGGCATTTATGTTCTTGACTTTTGATGCAGGTAGGGGCTTATTTTACTTTTCTAGGAATAATACTGCTGGGTCATGGGATATGCATATGACTGGCATTCAAAAATTTTGCCAGTGGTTATGACAATTTACACTTCCACTTGCAGTATATGAGAGTTCAATCTGTTTAATATTTTGCCAATGCTTGGTGTTGAAACCATATACAAGCCCCTGTGTCCCTGTCCTTTGAAGTAGAAGGCTTTTGCTTTAGTCTCCCAGGCCTCTCCTGAGTCTCAAAAAGCTGGCTCAAAATTTAATGATTAGGAAATGTGAAGATGTAGAAACGAAGAATAGCTGTTGCGCAGGGAAAGTGGTAACAACTTAAGACTATAAACCTGCAACATAGCAGAATCACCAAACTCCCAGTTCCCAAAAGATATAGATACAGGCCTGATACACATCCCCAAGTTGTTTTTACAGGAAGCAGACCCCCACCAGATGAAAACTGCTGACCGCAAGCTCAGAGATCTTAGATCAGTTGAAACCAGGTTGATGATGCTTGAAACTTCACCTTGATGCCAACCAATCTGAGAATTTTGCATAAGCTGATCATGTACCCTGCAGTCCCCTCCCTCACACTGCCTTTAAAACCCCTTCCCTGAAAGCCATCAGGGAGTTTGGGTCTTTTGAGCATGAGCTGCCTGTTCTCCTTGCTTGGCACCCTGCAATACACACTGTACTTTCCTTCAACACAACCCGGTGTCAGTAGATTTGCTTTACTGTTCATGGGCAAGCGGACCCACTTTTGGCTCAGTAATAATGCTATCAGTCTTTCAAATTTTATCTGTTCTGGCATGTGTGTAGTTTAATTTGCATTTCCCTAATAACTAATAATACTGAACACTTTTTCATATGATTCTTGGTTATTTATTTGAAGTCATGCTTTGTAAAGTGCTCAAATTTTTGATCTAAGTTTTAAAAAGTTGAGCTTTCTCTCTTTTTCTTATTTGTATGAGAGGGTTCCCTGTATATTCTTTATGTATAATGCTGAAAGCCCTTTGTCAGGCATATGTATTGCAAATATCTTCTCTTACTCAGTGCCTTGCCTTTTTACTCACATAATAATGTCTTTTGATAAACACAAGTTTTAAAATATAATGAACTGCAATTTGCAATATTTTCTCTTATGATTGGTGCTTTTTGTGTCCAGTTTAAGCAGTTGCCTAACACAAGATCGTGAAGCTATTCACTTATAATTTATTATCTTCTAAGCTTTATTGTTTGCCATTTAAATTTAAAATTCATTTGGAATTCATTTTTTCATATGATATGAGGTAGAGATCAGGGTACATTTGCTTGCCACAGGGATATCAAATTGACCTAGATCCATTTATTGAAAAGACCATCCCTTACTCCTCTGCATTTCAGTGTCACCTTTCTCATAAACTGAGTGACCTTACATGTTTGGGTTTGTTTCTGGACTCTAGTCTGTTTGTTTGATCTCTTTGTCTATCTTTGCACCAATAACTCACTGTTTTAATCACCTTACCTTTATAATAAATATTTCTGTTTTGTAGTGTAAATTCTCCCAACTTTTGCTTCTTCTTCAAGATTCTCTTGTCTATTCTTGGCCCTTTTCAGTTATGTATCCATTTAGTAAGTTAGCTATTGCTAAAAAATCCTTTTGGGATTTTTATTATGATTTTTTTGTCTATAGATCAATTTTCAAAGAATATATATATTTTTTCAAGATTGAGACTGCCAAATCATGAAGATGGTATGTCCCTCTATTTATTTAGATCCGTAATTATTTTCAATAATGCTGTGTAGTTTTCTATGTAGAGATCTTTTTTAAAGTTTTTTATTTTATGAGTATGTGATGGTTTTTGATGGGACTATAAATGCTGTTTTTTTCTTCTCTTTCCCTTATTTCACTGACCAAGACCTGCAGGTAAGGTTAAATAAATTTTTAATGTTAATTTAACAGGAAATTTAGCAGTACAATAGGGAAAGAAAAGTGGACATCCTTCTCTCTTTCCCAATCACAGGGGACATATTCCATATATTTCAGTTTTAACAATATTTATTATAGCATATTATAGTTGTCCTTCATTAGACTAAAGAAAATGTCTTCAAGTCTTAGTCTGCTAAGAATTATCATGAATCTGTATTGAATTTATTTCTGCATTTATTGAAAGCATTTAGGTTTCTTACCCTCTTTATTCCATTAATATAGTGAATTACATTGATTAGTTTTTAAATGTTAAGCTAAACTTCCCATCCCAGAAATAAACCCAAATTAGTTGTAATGTGATTATCTGATATACATGTATTGCTATAATTAATTTGCCATTATTTTATTTAGGAATGTTTGTTTCTGTTTATGACAGAAATGGCTTTTATTATTCTCTTGCAATGTTCTTGTCAGATTTCATGTCAATATTAGGCTAATAGCATAAAAGAAATTGAGAAATATTTCTTCTTTCTCAGTGTTCTGAGTTTGTGTAAGAGTGATATTATTTCTTCTTAAATGTTTAGAAGAATTTACTGCTTGCCACCTGGGCCTGTTTTTGTTATTTTTTTTAAAGTAAGGTTTTAAATTATGGCTTATTATTTTAAAATAAGTATATCAAATTCAACTTTTAAATTTTTTCTTATGACAGTTTTGTTAGGTTGTATTTTTCAAGGAATTTGTACATTTCATCTAAATTTTGAAAATCTTGGGCATAAAGTTCTTCATAATATTTTAATGATGTTTTTAATTATCTATAAGGCATTTCATTCTTTTTTTATACTGAGATATGGTGTACAACATTATATAAGTTACAGGTGTACAGTGATCCACAATTTTTAAAGGTTATACTCTATTTATAGTTATTATAAAATATTGGCTATATTCCCTGTGCTGTAAAATATGCCACTGTAGTGTTATTTATTTTATACATAATAGTTTGTACCTCTTAATCCCCTAAATGCCTATCTTGTGCCTCCCCACTTCCCTCTCCCCACAGGTAAACACTAGCTTGTTTTCTGTATCAGTGAGTCTGTTTCTTTTTTTATATTCACTACTTTGTTTTGTTTTTTAGATTCTACATATAAGTAATATCATACAGAATTTGTCTTTCTCTGTCTGACTTATTTCACTTAGCATAATACCTTCCAAATCCATCCATGTTGTCACAAATGGCAAAATTTCATGTATTTATATACATACATACATACATACATACCACATCCACTTTACCCAGTCATCTGTTGATGGGCACTTAGGTTGCTTCCATATCTTGGCAATTGTAAATAATGCTGCTATGAAAGCTAGGGTGCATATATCTTTTCAAATTAGTGTTTTAGGTTTTTTTAAATATACACCCAGGAGTGGAAATGTTGGGTCATATATATGGTAGTTCTATCTTTAGTTTTTTGAGAAACCTCCATACTGTTTTCCACAGTGGTTGCACCAATTTACATTCCCACCAACAGCATACGAGGGTTCCCTTTTCTCTATATCCTCACCAACATTTGTTATTTATGGTCCTTTTGATGATAGACATTCTGGCAGGTGGGAGGTGATATCTCATTGTGGCTTTAAATTGCATTTCTCTGTTGATTAACAATGTTGAGCATCTTTCCACATGACTGTTGGCCATCTGTAAGTCCTATCCACAGCAATCAGGCAAGAAAAAGAAATTTTAAAAAATCCAAATTGGAAAGGAAGAAGCGACACTCACTGTTTGCAGATGACATGATACTATATATAGAATATCCTAGACACCACCAGAAAACTACTAGAGCTCATCAATGAATTCGATAAAGTTACAAAATTAGTGTATAGAAATGCAACAGATTTCTGTATATTAACAATGAACTATCATAAAGAGAAATTAAGGAAACAACCCTATTCACCATTGCATCAAAAAATAGTAAAATACCTAGGAATAAACGTACCTAAGGAAGTAAAACACCTGTACTCAGAAAACTATAAGACACTGTTGAAAGAAATTGAATATTACACAAACAGCTGGAAAGATATACTGTGTTCTTGGACTGGAAGAATTAATATTGTTAAAATGACCATACTACCCAATGCAATCTACAGATTCAATGCAATCCCTATCAAAATACCAAGGGCATTTATCACAGAACTAGAATAATTTTAAAATTTGTATGGAAACACAAAAGATCCCAAAGAGTCAAAACAATCTTGAGAAAGAAGAATGGAGCTGGAGGAATAATGCTCCCTGACTTCAGACTATGCCA
Source organism: Balaenoptera musculus (assembly GCF_009873245.2). Taxonomy (NCBI): domain Eukaryota; kingdom Metazoa; phylum Chordata; class Mammalia; order Artiodactyla; family Balaenopteridae; genus Balaenoptera; species Balaenoptera musculus. Next base: position 88,334,916 of record NC_045806.1, on the reverse strand, counting down.
CAAAGTTATAGTAGTCAAAACAGTATGGTACACAGATCAATGGGACAGAATAGAGAGCCCAGAAATAAAACCACATAATACAGTCAATTAATCTATGACAAAGGAGGCAAGAATATACAAAGGAGAAAAGGAGGCCGTCTCTTCAATAAGTGGTGCTGGGAAAACTGGAGAGCTACAGGTAAAAGAATGAAATTAGAACATTTTCTCACACCATATACAAAAATAAACTCAAACTAGCTTAAAGATTTAAATGTAAGACTGGAAACCATAAAACACCTAGGAGAAAATGAGGCAAAACACAGTTTGGCATAAATCATAGCAATTTTTTTTTACATCTTTCTCCTAAAGCAAAAGAAATAAAAGCAAAAAGAAACAAATGGGACCTAATTAGACTTAAAAACTTTTGTACAGCAAAGGAAACCATCAACCAAATGAAAGACAACCTACTGAATGGGAGAAGATATTTGCTAATGATATGACTGATAAGGGGTTAATATCCAAAATATATAAAACAGCTCATACAACTCAACATCCAAAAGATAAGCAACACAATTAAAAAGTGGGTGGAAGACCTGAATAGATATTTTTCCAAGGCATCTCATTCTTGATTTGTAATTTGTATTTCACTTTTTCCCCTTGATTAGCCCTATAGAGGTTTATCTATTTTTTTTTAATCTTTTCAGATAATCAACTTTTAGCTTTATTGGTTTCCTTTATTTTATGATTATTTTCTTTTTTACTGTAGCTCTTATCCTTTATAAATTTCCTGATTTCTACTCTTCTTTGAGTTTTTTAAGATGAATAATTAGGCTATTGATTTTATTCTTTCTTCTTTGCTAATAGATGCATTTTTAAGGCTATAAATTTCCTCCTAAGTACTGTTTTAGCCCTATTTTGAAGTATTAAAATGTCATTTTTATCTATGTTTAATTTTGAAATGTTTTACTTAATTTCCAAACATTTGGGAATTTTCTAGTTTAATTCCGTTGTGTTAAAGAACATGCTTGCAATTTAGTCCTTAGAAATTCATTAAGATTTCTCTTATGCCCCAGCATAAGATCTATTTTGGTAAATATTAATGTGCATTTGATAAAAAGAAGGTGCATTCTGTAGTTGTTGGGTGTAGTTTACTATACATCAATTAGTTCCACCTGCCATTTTTTCACTCAGATGTTCTATATATATTTTTCTGTTTCTTTTATCAATTACTGAGATGTTTAGATGTTCTATATACTTTTTTTCTGTTTCTTTTATCAGTCACTGAGAGAAGTATCTCAAAGTTTAAACTATGATTGTGGTTTTACTTCTACCTATTTTTCCTTTATACCTGTTGAGGGTATTAGGTTAATTAGAATATAAGATATTACCTTTGTTCTTCCTGCTGTGTTGACCTCTTTTTTATCATTATGAAATATTCCTTTATTTTTAATAGTAATATATCTTTTCTTAAAGTTGACTCGGTCTGATATTAATATAACTACACCAGCTTTCTTTTGGCTAGTATTTGCATGGTATATTTTCTGGACATTTACTTTAAATCTTTCTGTCTTCTATTCAAGTTGTATCTTGTAAACAGTTTATAGCTTTTTAAAAAAATCCAGCTTGATAATCTTTACCATTTATTTGGAGTAGTCTAGTTACATTTCATGCAATTATGATATATTTTGGTTTAAGTTAACTATCTACTTGTCCTTATCTGTTTTTTTAAATTTCTATCTTCCTCCCTTCTTTCTTTTGGAGTAAACAAGCTTTTTGTTGTTGTTGTTGCTGTTATTTATTATTCTGTTTCACCCAACTTTTAACTTGTAGTTATTCCTTCTTTTAACTGGTAGTTAGTATTTTTCAGTTATTACCTTAGAAATTACAGCATGCACTCCCGACCTATTACAGTCCATTATAAATGAACACTTTTACCACTTCCCAGATACTGCAAAGACCTTAAAATACTTTAACCCTTCTTATTTTCCTCATGCCATATATGTTATTTTTGTTATGCATTTTATTCTACATATATTTAAAGGCTCATGAGATATTATCATTATTTTAAACAATCAGGCTTCCCTGGTGGCACACTGGTTAAGAATCTGCCTGCCAATGCAGGGGACATGGGTTCAAGCCCTGCTCCAGGAAGATTCCCACATGCCGCGGAGCAACTAAGCCCATGCACCACAACTGCTGAGCCTGCACTCTAGAGCCCGTGAGCCACAACTACTGAGCCCACGTGCCACAATTACTGAGGCCCATGCCCCTAGAGCCCGTGCTCCACAACAAGAGAAGCCACCACAATGAGAAGCCCGCGCACCGCAACAAAGAGTAGCCCCGCCTTGCTTGCAACTAGAGAAAGCCCTCACGTAGCAACGAAGACCCAACGCAGCCAATCAATCAATAAAATTAAGTTAAATTAAAATAAGCAATCAATATTCCTTTAAAATATTCCTTTTTATTTCCTCACTTATTTATCCTTTCTTGTGCTCTTCATTCCTTCTACCTTCCCATTCTTCCATGTGGGATTATTTTCCTACTGCCTGAGGAACTCCCCTTCATATATCTTTTAGTGTAGGTCCACAAGTTCCAAATTCTTACTTAGTTTTGCCTGAAAGTGTGTTTATTTCACTTCCTTTAAAAATGAATTTTTACACAAATGTAATTTGCCTTCATTTCTGGAGAATGTTTTCACTGAGTAAAGAATTCTAGATTAACTGCCTTTTTTCAGTACTTTAAAGGTATCACTTAAAGAACTTTCAACAATTAGTTCTCAAAAAATTGTTTCTTGCATACAAATTTTATTTCTTTAGCTAACTTAACTGAGAACAATTAAGCATCACTCTAAGTTTTAAGGAATCTTTTTCTCATAAGTTAAAAACATACTGCTACTTTTTCAGTGACTATTAGAAAGTTCATCCTTATATTTTAGCTGAAATCTTTCTTTTGGTAGCTTCTTATGGTTCATCCTATTTCTACTCTTTGTGACCTTCTATAATGAGTTTAACCCCTCTACAACATGACAGCTCTTAAAATATTTAAAGATAGCTATCATGTTCCTGCCTCCCCCTTCAGTCTTTTCTCCCGACTAGACAAATCCAGTCTATTCATGTGTTCTCCATATATTGAGCCAAGTTCCCTTATTATTTCAGGACTTTGCTCTGAATGTGCTCCATTTGTTTGCCTTCAGCAAGCAGGTGACAACTTGCCTGATGTCAGGCAATTTGCAACAATGTTCTTCTATATAAGACCAATTCCCAAGTACAATTCAACTAACTCTGAATTTAGAAATAGATTCTGGGTCAACCTAGTCATGTTTTCTGTACTAGCCTTTGAAATTGATACAAAGAAAAAAGAAGGAAGAAAAGGAAGGGAGGGAGTGAGGGAGCGAGATTAGCACATAAATTTAAATTGTGTTCAATTTATTTTCTGTTTATGGGCAAAAGTATTCCTTACATCCCAGAGTGTTGCATAGTTTTGTTCACCTAATCTAAGAAAATAAAAAAAAAAAAATTTAGTCGGGAAGCTATTTGAGAGAGAAAATTTTAAATTTTATTAAGTGAGCATTTGTAACTACAGCAGATACAAAGGAAGGGAATATATCCAACAAGGTGAACCAGCAAAATATGATTTTGTGCAGCTTTTCAGTTACCTTCTGCAAGTCTTAACAGCAGGAATGATTCATTTTGCTTCATTCAAACTTACATTCTGAATAAAGCTTCATGAAGTGAACTGGTGGTATTTAGTCTTTGAAAAATCCATTTTATTTATAAACCCTCATGAATACAAGCATATTAACATAAAGAAAGTATAATTATTACATTGTTGCATGGCAGAGTATTTAAGGTTAAAAGCCAAGAATAACCTTTCAGGACTAACTAAGCCTTGAAATATAATTACGCAATGTGGCAAACAAAAAAATATTAAAAGGTTTGAAATGAAAGACATGCTAAAAGTACAGTTGCAAATTGTTTTTGAAAGCTTTCAGTGAAACCCAAGAGTGGGTCAATAATCACATGGGAAGCTATTTATATTGCTGCTTCTGTGCCCTCCCAAGGTTCTGTCAAAATTCTTAATATTTGGACTTTGTTCTGTTTCTTCTTAGCAATCTGCTAGCTTTCATATAAAAAGAGAATGCCACTGGGTCACTGTCAGAAGGCTATAGCCACCCTAGTGGTGGGAGTGGCCTATTAGGTTTTTCAAAGCTGAGGGCTAATCAATATTCCTCCCCAAGAATAAGGATGGGTCTACTAAAGCATAAGGTAACCATCTTGGGAACATAAGTCAAGATAACAAACTAAGCTAAGACACTGGTTTAAAAAAATTAGCGCACCAACTTAGCAAACTTTAAAAATTCCAAGACTGTTTCTTGCTTCTGGCCATGATGGAGTAGCTTACTTCAGACCGGGGACAACTATAAAAGCTGTATAAAAATTTTAAATATGTGATTCAAAGGCATCAGTTATTAAGCAAGGAAACCATAACTTAGAGGGGCCAAGATTCTGGATAGAAGGAAATTACACTGAGGTGAGCTCCACATTTATCTCTGCTTTTATCCCTGGGGCATTCACCTATTAACAATGTAGAGAAGAGAGTCAGGAAGCATCAGTGTGGGGCTTGCAGCAGTCTCACTGTAAAAGGGAGACAGAAGCTGGAGTTTGGGGCTGCCAAGATGGCAGGGACTTGAGGAGTCATGATCCAAGAAAGAGGTAAGCCAGAAACTCTGCAGGCAGTTTCCCCTTTAGGTGTTTGTCAACTCATAAGCTGCCCATATGCAGGGACAATGTTATTTTCTTGGTTCAAACACTACATCAGTTTACCCCACTGGTTAAATATTAAAGATCAAACTCCTTAGCATAATATATATAACCTCTACTGTCTGGTCTTCCTATTTGTGACAGACACACCCTACAATGACCCTCCCCTGCCATGAGTCATTCACTTGTGAAATCTTTTCCCTGTAATCCCTTCCACTTGACCACAGGTAGAACCTGTGACCTGCTTCTCACAAATAAAACATAGCAAAGGTGAGAGATATCACTGCCATGACCATGTTACATAATATGGCAGAGATGAAGGAATTTTGCAAATATAATTAAGGTCCCAAATCAGTTGACCTTGAGTTCATCAAAAGAGTGTTCTTGAGGGGCCTGACCTAATCAGGTGAGTTCTTTAAAAGAGGACTTAGGCTTTCTCTAAAGCGAGAGACGTGAAGCAGCTAAGACTCCTTGTTGCTGGCTCTGATGAATTCCACAACCACAAGGAATTAATTCTGCCAACAATATGAGCTTGGTAAAGACCCCTGAGATCCAGATGAGAATGCAACTGGTCAACGAATTGATTATAACTTTGTGAGACCTTGAGTAGAATCCCCAGGTAGGCTGTGTCCAGACTTCTGCCCTACAGAAGTAGTGATATCATATGAAGTTGTGTTGTTTTAAGCTGCTAACTTTGTGTTGTTTTGTTATGCAGCCATAAAAAACTAATACACCACTGGTGGCCTCAAATCCCATGTGGCAGTCAGTGAGAACCACTAGTACTGCTCTGATTTTGATATGCCATTTTATACATTCATGTGTTTATAAATATTGTTCCTTTCCCATTAAACGCCCTTTCTTAGTTTTTCTGCCTACAAAAGTTCCACTCATATTTTATTATCCAGCTCAAACTTCTACTCTGAAGACTTTGTGACCCATTTGACATCCTTTGGGCCACCACTATAGGTATTTTTTAGACACCACACTAGCACCTATCACACTGTATTGCACTCAGTTGTTTACATGCGTTACTCATTTATCCATTCCATGAGGTCAAGGAATATAATTCATTTTTGTATTGACAACTGGCCTAACTTAATGCCTAGCTAGAGTAGAGACTCAATAAACATTTGTTAAATGAATGGATTTATATTTGGTTATTGCATTGATTCTTCTTGATGTGTAGCCAGCTTCTTCCTAAGTACAGGACCATATTTGATTTGCCATTTTTTGGTAAATGTATTCTTTCGAGATTTGAGAGTATGTATCAGGGACTGAGAATGAAATCAGTAGACTTAGAGAAAGGACCTATATTCTTCTACTCTACCTCCTTCATGATTTTTATGTATTAATCATATCCTCTCTCTCAGCCTTTGGGTTTTCCTTTCTAAGAAGTTCTTGTCTTCTTGTTCACATGTTTCCTAGCCGCTCCAATTCTGGAGCATCCCCAATTATGTAATCCCTTATAATAAAAGGTTACAGACCTTTTATTGTTCTTCTCCTAGCTCTTCTTTTCATGATCTTCAAGTTCTTGACAATTCTTCACTGACAAGATGATAGCTTCTCTTTCAGTACTCTTTAGCTGTTAGGGCATTCAAGTTAAGTGGCTTCAAAGCAGTTCACTTAAAAGTAACTTGTTTAAATATCAAACATTCGCAAAATGATGTTAGGGAAATTTCCTACAATTAAGTATTTCCCTCTCCCAACCCTGTTCCCCTAATTGAGTTATGAAAAAGCCAAAAGATCAGAAAAGACAACCTCCCAAGTGCCACTTTCTTTCTTTAGTATTGAACTGAGAACCATAGATCAAAAATTATAAGTTCTCAGTCTGGCTGGTATGATCTATACTATTCTGCCTACTATTGAACCTCTCACTCATTAGTCTGTTTCTTGAAGATGGCATAAACATTTCAATTTACCTTCTGGGGAACTTATCATAGGACGTGGGAAAGGGAACTGAAGAGCAGTAAAAATCCTGGAATAGCAAATAAATCATTCTTTGGATTCATTAACCACTCCCAAACCTCTATACAGCTTGCTCTAAACTCAACATTTGAACCAGCTTGCCAGTTTTGAGTTCAAGGTGACAGTCTTAGACAAGAGTGTGCATTATGACGAACAGAGAAACAATGAACACATTCACAGAGTATCTTTATACATGTGTAGCTTATATAGTAATTTAAGGCATGATTTATGCTTTAGTCATTAATATATGAAAGTATTGATAAACCTGTTTGCCTCATATGAAATTGAAACCTATAGCACAGGGAGATCAGCTGGGTGCTTTGTGACCACCTAGAGGGGTGGAATAGGGGGGGTGGGAGGGAGACACAAGAGGGAGGAGATATGGGGATATGTGTATATGTATAGCTGATTCACTTTGTTATAAAGCAGAAACTAACACACCATTGTAAAGCAATTATACTCCAATAAAGATGTTAAGAAAAAAAAGCAATAAATAAATAAATACAAACAGCTACTTCTCAGTAAACATGATAGATTGAATACACACTTTTTTCCTTAACTCCTCTCCAAAATCCCATTAAATTGACATTAAATAAATAAACATGCACAAATAGAACAGGATAGAATAGCAAAAGAAATGTCAACAAAATTTTGGAAGCTGGAAGACAAATAAATGAGTAGTAACTAACTTAACATACTGAAGAAAGGGAAAACTTAAACCATGTCAGGAAACCAACAAGAAATAAGCCTATTCTCCCTATGCAATTCCTGAAACACACAGATATTGAAGATATCAGGTATATCTGAAAACAGGGCTTGGTGTGGGGCTCAAGAGAAAATTGGTGAAAAGCCTACTAAGAAACTCTTTTAGATACCCCCATCCACATCCTTAATCTTTACCCAGGTATTCCAGGTAGGCAGGCTTGTGTGAAATGTAATGAGACTTCATACCTGAAAACCAAGGGTAAGGTTTGCATTAAGTACGCTACAGAGGGATCAGTGTTGGTGAGATCAGGTAGTCCACCTACCACATGGAGATATTTGGACAAAACTGGAAGAAATAATAAATTTGAGAATTATTTTAAAGTCCATGTATGAAAAATGAATTTAATTGCAAAAAGGTTATGTGTCAATCCCAAAGCAATCTGAAGAGAAATCAATGGGCTATACAGGAGTTCAGCAAAACAGAATAAACTAACAACTAGGAATGCAAGTAATTCTCACTGCAATACAAATAAAATGGGTCTTTGTGTATGGTTCGCCAAAGGCTCCTTAGAAAAGAATGCTTCCAAAGTATCAAATGTATGTGGTGGGAAGGAAAGGACTCAAGAGAAGAAGAAATCCACACAGAAACTCAGAAAAAGTACTACCTAGCGTTTTAGAAAACAGGAGAGAAAATAGAGAGCTGAGAAAAAGCAGAGCAACTAATAGTGATACCCTATTTACTCCTATCTGATTTACTTATTTTGGTGAAAAATTCTCTAAAGATTTACAACTTCTCCCTGAAAAATTTAGTTGCATTCTTATAACTCTTTATTTATTTATTAATACATCTTTATTGGAGTATAATTGCTTCACAATGCTATGCTAGTTTCTGTTGTACAACAAAGTGAATCAGCCACATGCACACATATGTCCCCATATCCCCTCCCTCTTGAGCCTCCCTCCCACCCTCCCTAACCCACCCCTCGAGGTGGTCACAAAGCACCGAGCTGATCTCCCTGTGCTATGCTGCTGCTTCCAACTAGCTATCTATTTTACATTTGGTAGTATATATATGTTGATGCTACTCTCACTTCACCCCAGCTTCCCCCTCCTTGCTGTGTCCTCAAGTCCATTCTCTATGTCTACGTCTTTATTCCTGCCCTGCCACTAGGTTCATCAGTACCATTTTTTTTAATTCCATATATATGCGTTAGCATACGGTATTTGTTTTTCTCTTTCTGACTTACTGCACTCTGTATGACAGACTCTAGGTCCATCCACCTCACTACAAATAACTCAATTTCATTTCTTTTTATGGCTGAGTAATATTCCATAGTATATATGTGCCACATCTTCTTTATCGATTCATCTGTTGATGGACACTTAGGTTGCTTCCATGTCCTGGCTATTGTAAACAGAGCTGCAGTGAACATTGTGGTACATGACTCTTTTTGAATTATGGCTTTCTCAGGGTACACAACCACTATGGAGAACAGTATGGAGGTTCTTTAAAATAGAACTAAAAATAGAACTAACCCTTTATTTATACTTCTAGTTTAGCTGTTTGTAGTCAAGTGTCTGTCTTAACAGATTGTTAACCACATATTCCCGGGCCTTGCTTCCAAGTTTTCGACTCAGTGGGCCCAATCATTTTATCTCTAACAAGTTGTTAGGTCACATTGATGCTGCTGGCCTAGGGACCAGACTTTGAGAAGCCCTACTGTAAACCAAATCTGGTCTCAGGCTTAGTAGCCCTACCTGGCTTCCAGGCAAGCTGGGTCATCCATAAGGTTTCCTTCAAAAATGTGATGTCTAGACTTGAGCAGCACTGTCTCATAGACAGATAATGTAAGCCACGTCTGTCATTTAAATTTTTTAGTAACCATATTAAAAAAGTAACAAGAAACCGGTAAAGTCAATTTTAATAATATATTTTATTTAACCTGATATATGCAAAATATTATCATTTCAACATGTAAGCAATATCAATATTTTTGAGTTATTTTACATTTTTCCAACTAAGTCTTTAAAAGAAGTTGTATATTTTATACTTCTAACACATGTGAAATCAGACCAGCCATGTACCAAGTGCTCAATAGCCATGTGTGGTTAGTCACTACCATATTGGACACTGTAGTTCTAGATGCTCTACCTCTCTCTTTTAAAAATTTGTTTACAAATAAATGAAAAAAAAAAAAAAAACAAACAGAAACAAACATGTAGATACTGAGAACAAAGTAGTGGTTACCAAAGGGGAAGGGACAGTGGGGAGGGTGAAATGGGTAAAGGGCATCAACTGTATGGTGACAGACGGAATCTAAAATTTTTGGTGGTGAGCACACTGTAGGGTATATAGAAGTAGACATATAATGCTGTACATGTGAAACTTGTATAATGTTATAAACCAATGTTCTCAATAAAAAGTAAGTCTAAAAAATTGTTCAAAATCAGACATTTTAATTTATTTCGGGCTGCAATAAAAATATTTAAAATACACATACCCAACGGTGGAAAGTAATACTTTTAAATGAAGGTAAGGTAGGCCAAAGCAAAAACAGTATTGTCCTCCATTCCATCAAGAAATAGCATTCAGGGCTTCCCTGGTGGCACACTGGTTGAGAATCTGCCTGCCAATGCAGGGAACACAGGTTCGAACCCTGGTCTGGGAAGATCCCACATGCCGCGGAGCAACTAGGCCCATGAACCACAATTACTGAGCCTGCGTGTCTGGAGCCTGTGCTCCGCAACAAGAGAGGCCGCGATAGTGAGAGGCCCGCGCATCGCGATGAAGAGTGGCCCCCGCTTTCCGCAACTAGAGAAAGCCCTTGCACAGAAACGAAGACCCAACACAGCCATAAATTAAAAAAATATAAATAAATAAAAAATAAAATAAAATAAAATAGCATTCAATGACCAAAATGCAATTTATATACATCTTCTTCCATAGATTTATATTTTGTAAATTTATATTACTGTATAACAAATAACCACTTTTTATTTGCATAACAGTAATATCTGAGGTGCTAAAGTACTAGAGAATATGGATCTGAGGAGGCTTCAATAAGATGTTAAAATTATATTATGTCATAAGAAGTGGATACTTTCCTCTTGTTAGAACAACTTTGGTATTAATTTTGTAGTAAATGTTTATTATTGAAAATAGAGAAAATGCAGATGAGCGAAAAGAAGACTATAAAGATTACCTGTAATCTTATACCATTAATTCCTTTTATGTGTCTGCCCAGATACTTTTCCTTGCCTATAATTATATACTATTTTTGAAATCAATTGCAATGTACATAATATTTTGTGACTTGCTTTTTTCGATTAACAATATGGAATGAATATCTTTCCATGCATTTATGTATCATTCTATAAAATCATATTAAATGGTTGTATAGTATTGTAGGGGCACGCCACAATATATCTAGCCCACTTTTATTGGACACTTAGCATTTTCATTCTTATAAACAACAATGAGATGCAAATGAGATAAAAAGCTGTCAAATTTGGCTAACACTCCCTATGCACACTATCCTTCTGCTGATCCCTTTGTGACAAACCTCGCCCCTAAGTAATTACTCTCCAATTTCAACTTCCAGTGCTACCAAACTTTAGAGTATATCAAAAACATCTGGTCTATTTTGTATATGTTTTTGTTTTTAATGAAGATCTCTAGGCCTTAGCTTCAGAGTCCAATTCAGCAAGTCTGGTATAGGGCCTAGGGATCTGCATTTATCATAGGCTCTCCAGGTGATTCTATGGCAGGCAGTCCATATTTTGAGAAACACTGCTCTGGTCCTTCTGTCACATTTATAATAAATTCAATAGTATTTTTCATTTACCTGCACACACTGCTCAAGGAAATGCTCTGAAATAAATAAATGCAGAAAATTTATCACTGTGAACCAAATTTCCACTCCCAGCAGCCAAAATCTATTTTTAAAGTCCCTATAGTTCTTATTATAACAAAACTAATATTCTAGTACATAATTTCTTCCCTAATACATTTTTAAAGAAGAAATGTGGTTAGTGTTTTGCCTGTTGCAAATGGAAGGCTCTATTTTGCAGCTGGTCTAAAGGCCTAATTTCCTGCAGACATGGATGGCATTTGCAATGTTTTGAATAACCTCTGTAGCCACCATCTCAGACTGCTCTGTTGGTTGAACTGCTCTCACCAGACATGGTGCCCATTAGCTTTAATGGGCATTACTTGGTGTTGTGGTTTGTAGGATTATTTCTTGAAAGGGCTGAGTAGTTTCCATGAGAATCCCTTAACGCTGTTTAAAATTCTATCCAGAAATCAAACGCAGTTAATCAGCCTCTCTCTAGTGGCAGTTTACAGGAAACAGACAATCCAGAGACATCGGCTGCCCAGAGCAAACAAAACAGAACATATTCCTTCCACTTTGTTCAGAGGCCTGAAGTGATAAACCAAGAAGAAACTGATATTCTGAAACTTTGATGAAACCTTGTGAAATATTCCACAGTGGCAGGACAACATCCATACTCCCACTTCTGAAGGGAGACAAAGGGTACTTGAACACTGCTTCTGCCTAGAAAAATCAAAGGCAACTACCAGACCTTATTATCTTCTAAGAATTATTTTAAAATCCTAGAAAACTCTGTCTCCTCTGGTCGATGGCTTTCAGCCTGAATGCAAACAAAATAAACTATTTTTAATGATATATCGATACACCGTGAGCCTTGCCAAGAAAAGCAGAAAGAAAGGCCACACATAGTCTTACAAGACGTAGCCTCTGTGTTACTTATACAGATAAACTCTACCTCATAGTGATTTTTTTCTTATTCTGAATCGCACTGGCCCTGATAGATACAGTCTTACTCTTACTATCCCCCATTGCTTAAATAATGTATCAGAATAATTTTCTAGTTCTTTCAAGATCCTATATTGGAAGATTTCTGATTATAAGGATTATGCCTGACACTTCTTTCGTATCTCTGTTGGCACAGTCACAGGTACATGGTACTTGCATAATAAACAAATGAAATTGTACCACACATGCATGTATGCGTACACACCCTCATTCTGTGACCTTTTCTGTTTTTTTTTTTAAGCTGTAAAGCTTTTGGAATAGTGGAGAATAATGGGGCTTTAATCTGGGCCAGTGGGCTCATGACTTATTTGGGGTAAATTAATTTCATTAGACCAGCCTGCTTGGCCCTAACATGCTTTATCATATTTACTAATAGACACACACATAGAAAATAAGTATTTTCACTGCTTCTGAAAGGAAGGCACTCCTGAAATGAAACCTAGCCACTACTGGAAAGCCACAAAGTAATACAGTATCCATATCTAAGTCTCATGGTCATACTAATTTGCCTGCAGCATGCTTTATAAACGTTTTTCACAAAATAATACTTACACTAGTCCACCAGGGAAAGGACAGGATTGTCTTTTAAAACTAGAATTATGCGGCTAGAGGTAGACAGAGATATGTGGTAGAGTAGAAAGCGCACTGGCCTGTGACTCAAGGGATAGTGTTCCATTCCAGGATGGACAAGTGACCTTGAACAAGTCATATTACCTTCTTGGGCTTCAGTTTTCTCATCTGTGAAGTGAATTATGCACTAGATTTACTCATTCAGTATATTTTTAATGCCTACCAGGACCTCTTCTAGGTGTTAGGAATACAGCAGAAAACAAGAAAAAAAATCCTTGCCCTCCTGAGCTTACATTCTAGTGAGAGAGAAAGACAATTAACTTCTAAAAGATTTGAAAATGATCATTTTAGATACTGACAGGTGATATGAAGAAAAATGAACACAGTTAAGGGGATACAGAGGGAGGGGAGGAGGGAGGGAGAATGAAGAAATGGCAAGATAGGTTGGGGAAGACCTCTCTGTGGAGGTGATTTCTGAACAGAGGCTTGAATGATAAGAATGAGATGACTGCAAATAGCTAGAGGAAGAGTATTCCAGGCAGGGGGAAGAGAAAATGTAAAACCTGTGAGTGGGAAACGAGCTTCGTCTTTTCAAATAACGGGAAGAAGGTCAGCATAGCTAGAGCGGAGCGAGCCAGGAGGAGGCTGGTAGAAGATGAGAGGTAGGTGGAGGCCAGATCATACAGGGGCTTTTAGATCATGGTGAGAGGTTTGAATTTTATTCTGTTCATCATAGAAAATCTTTACAGGGTTTTGATCCAGGAATGACACGATCTGATTTATGTTTATAAAGGACAATGTATTATAGTTAGGATAAGAGTGGAAAGATGAGTAAGGAGGCCACTGCAGTGAGACATGGCTTGGCCTGTGGTCATTATAGTAGAGAGAGAAAATAAAACAGATTTGGGATTTGTTTAACTGAGGCTGAGTCAATAGGACTTGCCAACTGATTCATAGTTGTGGGATATGAGGGGAGAAAGGAGGAATTAAAGATGACCCTTAGGGTTTGGATCCAAACAATAATTGTCTAATGATTTTTGTTTCAGACATTTCACCCATGTTCATAAGTGAGATTGGACTATGCTTTTCTTTTCTGCTTCTATCCTTTCCTGGTTTTATGATCAAGGCTACACTAGTCTCATAAAGTGAGTTGAGTGGCTTTCTTTCTTTTTTCCATTTTCTGAAATTGTTAATGCAATTTGGATTGTATTATCCTTGAAAGTTAGGGGAAATTTGCCAGTAAAATCATTCAATCACCTGGATCTGGAGTCTTTTTTTGGAGGGGGGTGCTTAATTTTTATTACTAGTTCAATATATTTAAGCATATTGGTTGATGAAGGTTTTCTAATTTTTCCTGAGATAATTTTGATAAATTTTATATTCTATTAATATGTCCATTTCATTTGTTTTCAATTTTAAATTTGCTCCGTAATATTCTCTTCTGATTTTTTCAAATCTTTGTTTTATCTATCATTACTTGCTATTTTCATTCCTAATATTACTTGCATGTGTCTTTCTCTCTTTTTTTCCCTTCCCTAGGTCAATAAACCTCCTGATTCAGTCTTAGAAGTAGAAGGCTGCAAGGAAATTATTCAAAGAAGATCTGCAAATATATCAGTTTAATAGAACACCCCAGTCATTCCCATTCTTTCTTTTTGTGTAGTGGTCTCACAAATTAGATGTGTGGGTGGATATATAGCATGGGATGCTATGAGAGTGGGGAGGGTTATACAATTTAAAAAAAACCTTTAGGAACAAAAGAGAAACAAGAAACCCCAAGATATCACTTTATAAGGTTCTAAAAATGCAAGTTTGCTATGCTGACCACATAAAAAGGGGAAATTCAAATATTTAAAATACATTCAGAGAAGTATTTTTCAATTTAGAGCAGAACTATCAATAGAGGAACAATTTACCCAGTGACCGTCAACAATGGCCATTAGTTGGTGATAGGATAGCATACAAATATAAAGAGAAGAGCATTTGCAAATTGAAGGCAAGAATACACAGTCAAGTTTTGAGTTACTTTCTGACCCAACCATCTTTGTCTCCTTGGACTCAATCCACACAATAGATGAAAGCTTAGAATCGAATGTTCTGAGTTTTAATCCTGACTTTGACACTCACTAGTTGTATGACTTAGAACAGAACACCACTTAGCCCTTCTGTGTTTCATTATCAACATCTGTAAAATAGGGATAATATAACTGACTTTAAAGAGTCCAGGAATCCTAGAGGATACCCATTATTTGCCCTCTGTTACAAGCCAGCTCAATCACCTCCTGAGAGAGTTAGTTATTTAGCTTTTACTGTGGTGTTTATATTTCTAAGTGTTTCCAGAGTTCATTTCCATTGAAATCCTAAGGGAGATTTATCTTAGAAGGTTTTATTTTTTTTAAGAACTCATCTTGGGTAGAACTAGAATTATTGGGGAGAGGAGAGGTAATAACATCTAACCAACATATTTAAAGGTGACAATTTAGTGTGCTAGCTACTGAGCTGACTACATTTAATGAAAAAGAAATTATCACCACAATTGGTTACTTAGCCTTTTCTAAATAAGAGCCCTTAAAATAGCTCACGTCTCCCCTTTAAAGATTCACAAATTAGTAGCAAATCCATAATGGAATAAAAAGATTTGGGGTATTATACTGAATACCATCAACCTTTAAGGCCCCTCCCCAGCCAAAAAAGCTACAACTCTAATAGAACAATGAACTTGATGAACAGTATTTAATTTCCCATTGTATAGTATTTAACTAAATTACCTCACATCAATTTTAAAATGTATTGATGCTCTTTTAAAGAATACCCTTTTCAGTCCCTTTGGATAGTGTATATACTTTATCATCAGTTTATCTCCTCCAGAACATTTACTACAATTTATAATCTGTTTTCTTCCCTTATTTTGTATCTGTTAATTGCCTTTCTCACTAGAATTTAATGAATAAAATACAAAAGCATTTAAGATTTTTAACCTGACATTTTTATTTTCATTGGCCAGGCTAGGAATTGACTGTTATCTATAACACCAGTAATATTTCTAGAATAGACAGATAGATAGCACATATCATAAAAGTTATTATTCATTAATTACAGAGCTGCCATTCTGGAACTGCAATGTCATTTTGTGATAAATATAAAACCAGTTAACTTGAAGCTGAGAGAATTTTTAAAAGATAATTAAATACTTAGATACTGGAGTACTTCATTTTAGATCCAGATAGAATTTTCAAAGTTAACATCATTTTTACTAGCTGAAATGGATTCAAAATAGACCAATTCCTACTAACTTAGAGAATTATTTTTCTTACTCCCTATGAGGACTCACCCAATCTGTGTCAGAGTTCAAATAACAAAAAATTGTCTTGCTTGATGTAATTTGGAGGTTAACATTGGTAATTTGTGAAAAACAACATCTCAGAACTTTTTCCATTATTGCTTAATCTACTGTGTCAAAAAGTACTTCACTTGCTAAGAATTACTTTTCACCTCCTCCATCTCTGTTATGTCAAAGGTGGCTAGGAAGACAAAGTTCAATTTCCTTTTGGCCTCGGCAGTTCCCTCCGGAAAAACAAGATGCTACTTCACTTCCATAACATTCATACCAGGAGAGAAAGGTTGAAAAGAAATTCATGGAAATGGCAAGTATAAAGAAGCTTGGTCCTGGGTTTGGAATCTGATGATAGAAGGGAACAGCTAATTGGGGTTCTCAAGAGTCAAAGAATAAGAAGGAATAGGATGCAGAAATTTCTTCATTAATATCTCACAGGACAGGGAGATACTATTTATATTATAATGCAAAGATAAAAATGTCAATGTAATATAGGCAATCTTGGGAATAAGAAACACTAGCATTTGTTGAGTGCCTAACATGTGACACATACTATACACACTTTGTGGTATTTAGTCCTCACAATGACCTTGTAGCATGGGAATGGTTAGCCCCATGTTACAGGTAAAGAAACTAAGATGCATAGGATTTAATTTACTTGCCTGAGATCACACAGGTAATGAATGGCAGGTCTAGAATTTGAAACTAGGTCTTTCTTGTTTCAATGTCCCCACGCCAGCTATGTTGTTTCCATAAGGAATTCACTAACATATCACTATGGAACAAAGTGTAAACTAAATTTTGGGCAATGAAGGATTACCAGGTGCTGAACAGAGCTCTGCCAAAGCAAGTGGGCTCTCAAAATACATAGCCTGATGGAAAGTAACCAACTTCCCTATCGCCTGAAAATTAGAATATACTCAGATAAGTCCTGGGTCATTAAGTGGGGCACATTAACATAATGAAATGAATAAACAAATGAATAACAAAAGGCCCTACAGTTAAGTGGTTCTCAAATGCAAATGGGTGGAATTGCATTCCCTCCTTGAGAATCTGATGCATAGTAAGAATTTGCTCCCTAGAAAAATAGCCCTATATGATACAACATTTTAAAAAACAATTTTAGGTACTTTTTGGTCTCCCTGAAGCCCCATGTGGTAGACTGAATCATTGCTCTCAATTCTTTTCCTTTCCTTACATTCATGTCCTTTGCCATAGGACTTTGTAGCTCCCCCAACTAGAGGCAGAGAATATTTCCTTGCGCCACTGATGTTGGCCTTGACCATCTGATTTGCTTTGGCCAATGTAAGTGGCATAATGTCACTTCCAACTACAATCTTTAAGAGCCACTGCATGCTTCTGCTTATCCCTCTGGCATTCCTGCCATTACCATGAGAAGAAATTACCCCAAGTAGGCTTTTGGTCCAAGAAAGATGATAAACATGTCTGGGAGACCTGGGCTCAACCTGCAGCTTAGAGCTCAGCCCAGCTGAGCCCAGCCTAGATCAGCCAACATCCAGCTGACTTGAAAATGTATAAATGAGAATAAACGATTGTTGTTTTTAAGCCAGTGAGTTTTGCAGTGGTTTTTACTGCAGTATTATTGCAGCAATGGTTTACTATTATACTCATTCATAGGACTTCTCCCTATCAAGGGTCTACATAAGCTAAGAACCTCTGCTCTAGAATGTTTTATTATGCAAGTCCAGTGTGCTTCTCTATGCTGTACACACATTTTTGAAAATTAGTGTCTGAGTTCAATTTTATATAAATCAAACGCTATGTTTCCCACCAACATACATTATAATGTCTCAGGGTTTTATCCTTATTTCAATGATCATCACCTGGCAGCAATTCCTAACACTTCAGCTTTTTGTCTTTCTGCTCCTCACTTTTTTCTGATGAGTATTCAATGACCAACAAACATATATTTTAAGTATGAAGGGAGAACCTATTTAAAGGAACCCTGCAATGAATCCATTTGTAAGTTGAAGAATCCTTCTGTAATGGGAACAATCTTCTTCTTGTTTATCTCTTTGGTAAGCTTGAATTTTTGACACTTGGGTCTCTGAAAGCAGGGTACCTAAATTACCAAGCCTGCTTCTAGGCAAAGTGCAGTATTTATCTTGATATAAAATAAATAATACTATTTGTTACATTTTGGTTGCTGAAAATTTAGTGTGATACTTGGATCTCATTCCATGTGAGCAGTGTTTGTATAAATATCCCTGCAACAGAAGTCAAGGTATATGACTGAGAAGCCTCCATTTCTGGTTTACATTTCTTTCTAGGAAGAAAGGAAACCAAACAGACAAGGTATGGTTTGGCAGAGCCCGTTGCATTTAGATGCCCAATTTATATTTATGGAATTTAATTGGCAGAAAACTAAAATAGGTTCTGGTCCCAGCTCTGTCACCTACTAACTGTCTGACTATGGGAATTTGGATAGGTTGTGAGGAAGAGGAAGGACATTATAGGCAGAGAAATGGTCTGCACAAGGACGTAAAAGAAGGAATGAGCATGAGGTATTCAGTGAGCAAGGAGGAGACCAGCCAAACCAGAGAAAGATTGTAAGGGTAAGAAGGAAGGCTACAAGAACACATAATTATGTATGGCATAAAATGTTGGACACATCACCTACAGATTCACAGTCAATACCTGAAATGTTGGGTCAGTTTTCCTCAGAACACAGAAAGAACCAGGTGGAATCAAAGAGAGACTGTCTTTTGTATTTCCATTCATACTCTTAATTTAAACTCCAGAGGTAGTTTCCTTTTCTATGAAACTATGAATCTATGAATCTATTCCTTTTCTATGAATCATTCCCTATGGGAAGATAATTCTTTGAAGCTGAGAACAACAAGCAAAATAAAATGTATAATGATATTCAAAATAAAAATGTCACTGAGATTATAGCATGTATGTCACTCAACAGAAAGACACAGGAAAATATATTCAGGAGCAATAAACTTCAAGTTAAATAAATAGCATTAAAGCTTATAACAAAATTACAGACAAGTAATTCAAGCTCTCTCAAGGGCCTTACATACTTCAAGGAAAACATCTTCCAATTATCATAAAAAGCCCTTTCCAATTTTCACAGTTCATCTATAATAGGCTGATTGTAAATGTAAAATGTATGGCTCAGGTAGTGCTATATAGTCAGCTGTAACCATAACCTCCTGTGTAATGACAAGCAATTTGAACAGCAATACTACTACTTAAGCTATTTAATTCAGATTGCTTGGCATTTATGCTGATACTCCCGTTGAAGGGAAAAAAACACAAAATATGATAATAAACAAGTATATTCTGATTATTAATCTTTTATCACACAAAACATCCACCGAAAAAGAAATCAACAGCAGAAAAAGAAACAAAATAATTCTTTGACTACAGTGTTAATAGGAGAGTATCATTTTCTTAAATGTATTCCCCACATTATCAATGGAATGCCCACAGGGAAAAATTTAAAAAAAAAAGAACAAAAGAAAATGTTCAGCTCAGAGGTTAAAACAAAGAATCCAAGAAAAGGTTTGTAGATGTCTGATCATTAAGAGCTTTCATGGAGGGAAAAAAGTCGATTTCAAAATTTCATTATATAGTGTCATTATGCAAAATCAGCAGGGAATAAGGAGATCTGGCTTCATGTCCAGTTTGCTAAGAGTTAAGCAAAGTGCAGACTTTTCTGCCTAGACATGGAGGTAGCAGTGCAGGCCGATTTTGGACAAGTCAATCGGTTTTTTGGAGCAAACTTGAGTTTTACAGGGATGCCCATAGCCCCAGGGGGCCCAATGGCCTCTTCATCAACATATGATTTAGTCTTTTGAGACCCTTCTCTTTTGTTATTTCATTCATAAACCCAAACACTTATTGACTCCCTACTATATGCCAGCCTCTGCTAAGTCTCTTCCTTCAAGAAGCTTAACTTCTAGTAAGGTAGACAGCTCTACAAGTAAAGGAAAGAGCGATCACACCTACCTAGAAGATGGGGGTGAGGGGAGTTGGGAAGAAGTCAGTATTGTCTTCAGAGATAAAGGGACCCTTGAGTTAAGTCTTGAAAGATGAATAAGGGTTCTCCAGGCAGCAAAAAAAGAAGAAATTCCAAGTAGAGGAGATAACAAAATCCTAGAAGTATGACCAGTCATGGTGTTTTGGGAGAACTGCAGTTATGCCTAATTAATAGGTCTTGGGTTTAATCCAAAACCCTCATTTACCTTGAGAAATTCAATACAACCCAAACACCCTAATATCTGGCAATTCTCAATAAACAAGGTTTTACAATATCCAAGTCCTATCTATGCAACATTGTATCACAGGTAAATAACTTGATTTACTAAAGAACAAAAGAAACAGAAGGATAAATATCTTCTACCAACATCAAATATGTCCTGATCCTATGACTTGAAGACCAGAGGCTATTGATAACCTTCCATGTTAAGGCTGAGGTTCCAGCTCCCCTCTATAGGAGTGGCTGCTCAGGAGGGAGAGCTTCCTTATAGGGCTTCTACTGGCTTACAAATAAGACCTTCTCATAGAGTTTGAGGAATGCTTCCAAAATCTAATTTTAATGATACCTATTTCTTGTGTGCATACATGCAAAGCCTCATGGGCCACTGTTCCTGGAAATTCTCTCTCCCTCTCTGGTTAGGGAAGTAGAGTCATCACTTCTTTCTTCCAGTAGCTCTAGAGCCAGGGGCAGGTAAATAGTGTGTAGAACTTCACAACAGTACCCTCTTAGCCTAGCTGTCTTCCAAATCACTGTACAATTCACTCACTGTTGGAGTTGTCTTGTCCTAAAGAATATATAGCTAGTTCAACATTCACTTTTCAGTCAATGTCAGAAAGTATTAGGCTAGCTAAAGATCTTTTAAAAAAATGTGTTCACAGCAGTGTCATGTTGCTAATGTAGTCCTTTGGGTAAAGTTTATCATTCCTGACTCTGTGTCTTTTTACCTCAGATGAACTGTGAGAAAGTACTAAAAAACAATTTGGAAAAATGGTTGTTGATTATATCCTTCACATAGCCAAGCTCAGTCCTGATATGTGGAGTTTCCAGTGGTACAGTGGGTGGACAAAGACAATCTAGTGGAGATCAAACTAGCTTCTCTTTTTACTCATGGAAGGCAACCCATAGTATGATTTAGCCAAAAAGATTCCAAATAGCCTTTTTTCAATGGCCATTCCAGATAAACTAAGAAAAGGTTGAGAGCCTAACTTTACCACATTATTCCTATATGGAACTCCTACATTCTCTCATCCAGGGCCCTCCTCCTCTCCCTGGCCCCAAAATAAATGTTTCTGCAGAGTATGGCATACACACTTTGGTCTTTGAGTTGCTGTTTTTAATGCACTTGATCTCTTATATGTGTGTTCACAGTAGTACTATGTCTCTTAGACATGAGGTTCCCAGAGAGCAGAGGTTCTTTCTCTGCTATTTCTTAGTATAATTAATGTATCACAAAGCAGCATGAACAGCAAGGTACTTAATCAATGCCTCAATGCTTTGGGATTAGTGTATAACTAAGGTGACCATGTAATTGATCATTCAAACTGGAACACCTGTGAGAGTGAATGGGGACACTATTAATTATGCTAGGACAAGAGGTATAAACCAGGACTGTTCTGGGCAAACCTTGATGATATTGTCACTCTTCTGATCCAAAAGAAGGATTCCCCTTTGCCAATAGCCAAATTAATTCCTCATGATCATGAGTAAGACAGTATTTTGAGTTGGATATTTCTTTCAAATGGAGAAAAAGTATATCCTTCCAGAATGACTCCAAAAGAATAAAATTTGGTGTTTCCACTCACATATACTGAATTCTCTTTGTAGATATTGTAAGCTGGTCAGATGCCTCTCTTACACTAAATTTTTTATTTATGTCTATTAGTATGACACCTCATCCAAAATATGATAGAAGTAGGTACATATAAGCAATGAGTAAATAGTTAGGAAAAAACAATGGAAAGTTCTTGCAATAGGCATCTATTCAGCTTTTTTTTTTAAAGGTTGCCACATAGAGTCATTAGTTCATCAAGCATATTTGCATTTCCAGGAATATAATTGGTTTTTTTTTTCATAAATCTGCCATTTGAAGCCAAGCAGCCAAATCTTAATGCATTTATCAAAGGAGAAGCCGTGAATTAGCTTTTTCAAGAGAGGGTTAACAAGTTTAAAAAAAACCCACAGATCTGATATCTATTCTTCTCTCTTTCTTATTCCTTGCCATATTTATTTTATCTGATTATCCATCAAGTACTCTAGCAGTTACATGCTTCAACTCTCTAGGAAAATCTCCCAAATAAAACCTTTTGCTGAAATTGAGTTAACAAAAGATATATTTGTTTATATGACAGTAAGCTGAGAATGAACACTTAAAGATGTATCTCAGACTCGAATCCCCTTTTGTTTATTTTCTGTTTGTTCTCTTCCCTGCTGTTGCCATAGTACCAAAGCAACAACAGATCATAAGACTAACAGAAATAATGGAGAGAAAATCCAGAGTGTGATTAAAATCATTTGGTCCTGGCACTGGCTGTATAGACAAAAGATGATGTCTGAAGTAATTTTTCTATTATATTATGCCATTTTGTTAACGTCATTTTAGTAACTGGATATGGATACATTAAGTCCTCCCCTGATTTATACTCCTTCCAATCATGCAAGCATAAACATCTAAAATTATCCTTTTTTTTCTTTTTTTGACAACTTACAAAGGGGTGAGGGAGAGGTGGAGAAACAATATTTTAAATCTAATATTCAAATTAATTCAGGACAAAAGCCCAAAGCTTCAGCCAAGGTACACGAAAGGCAATACAGCAAAAGGTCAACCTCAGAACTTTGTTTTCCTAATTCTTACTTGAAATAAGAATTAGAAAATATATACCCTTTATTCCATTTTTAAATTCAGTTTAGCTTGGTGTCAGTTGCAACTGTGAATGCTAGCATACCCATACTCACTTGTCTCTCATTAGGCATGCTACATGAGGTGTATGTGCCTCACAGTAGTCCTTGTAGCATAAAATCAACACCAGTGACCCCAAGGAATCTCTTTTGTTCCACCAGCCCTGTACTGATCTTTCCAACTTTTATTAACACCATCCCACTCTCATTTATATCCTCTACTAAAAATCTGTGCATGGAGGCACACAAGCACACACCCAGTGAGATTCACCACCCAAACCAGTTTCCATGGAAACCAAATAGCTCACTTACCGAAAATTAAGGCCTCAGGTCTCCTGCAGAATTTTCTTTGCTAACCTCTTCCCCTACCCAACCCCACCACCGCCTATCACTTTCAGATCCCAAAACCAAAAACTGGAGCTTATATTCAAGGCTTAAGACTAGCCCAGTTAATTCTTAAGATGAACTCAATTTCGCTTTAAGAAAACTCAAATGGAATGACACAGGCAGAATAAAGTTAACATTTATCATTGCACCTCCTGTGTGTTCAATGTCTTTAAATTTTTCTTCACTTTAAAAAAGGTTCTTCTTTAAATAGCCAGCAACCCTAGTGAATGCAAACAGAATATGACTTATAAAAGTGATGTCTACGGTACTTTTTGTGGGCAAGGTGGTTCTAATGTCAAAGTGACAGGCACTATGATGCTTGGAGCTGCTTTTGATGCACTTACTGTTGACTTTGTCTCTGCAGAAGTAGATCTGCTGGCTTTAATTTCTTGTCCCTGCTACTTCAACAAAGAAAACATAAGAAGCATCCAGCTAACCTATCATGCATAACTTTTATAGTAGATTAATGATGGCTACAAATTCTTTGACACATCTCCCATTGAGAGGTGGGGTTCATGTCCTTTTTCCATGAGTTTTGGTAGACTCTGTATTTTGACCAATATAATATGAGGAAGTGACTGTGTCAGATTCTGAGCCCAGGAATTTAAAGATTGGCCGCTTTCATTTCTTATGTCTTGGAACACTTGCTCTAAGGGAAACAACTGTCATATAAAAATTCCAACTAGGGACTTCCCTGATGGTCCGGTGGTTAAGACTTCGCCTTCCAATGCAGGGGGCGCGGGTTTGATCCCTGGTTGGGGAGCTAAGATCCCACATGCCTCGAGGCCCAAAAACCAAACATAAAACAGAAGCAATATTGTAACAAATTCAATAAAGACTTTAAAAATGACCCACATCAAAAAAAATCTTAAAGAAACAATTCCAACAAGGCTGAGACCACCACCATTCAGTGATGAAGCCCGTGCTACCATGTGGAGAGGCCACATGGAAAGAGAAATGTCCAGCCTACCCTCGGCTTTCCTGCTGTCCCAACCTAGGCCCTAGATACATGTGTGAAGAAGCTATCTTGACATTTAGTCTTCAGATGATTCCAGCCCTAGTCATCTGTAATTGTATGAGATCCCAAGTGACAAGTGATCAACAATGACTAGTTAATGTATAGAACCATAAGAGATAAATTATTGTTAAAGCCATAGGTTTGGGGATGCTTTGTTATTCAGCAATAAATAACCAAATAGCTTCCAACAAAAGGGAAATATTTTTCTTGATTGATCATTGAAAATGGGTACTTATTTAGAAGGAAAAAGTCACCTCGTCAATTTGTTTTTCTCATACTCCTTACACCAACCTATGTCACTTCCAATCTTCAAATTCCTCTTAAAATGTTTTAAAAATATATATCTGATACCAGGCCTTACCTTTGCATTATTCTCCTGCATTTCCTCAGCATTTGTGTATTATATTTGCATATTTCTGTAAGCATCTTGCAAATAGTAGCATTTACATCTTGCAAATAGTAGCATTCTTTTACAAAATGAGATGTTCATTTTTTTTTTAAGGAAAACAAGTTTTCCATAAAGGAAGTATGTAAACCTGAATATGAAAAATAAGACTTCACACACGGTAGAATACTTTTCCTTTAGTATTAAACTTGGGTTTTTCACAAAACTGGCATTTTTTAAAAAAATAAAGTTTTACTGTGTCCCTCTTTTTTTTTTTAAGGCCACTTATTTCTCAGTTTCTCTAAGAGTAACAGGAGATTCACCTCCTTCCCTTGTCTCAGGCTTTCCTGAGCATACATGTGAAGTCCACCTTCTCATTTCAATAGCCCTGCATGGGGAAATAGAGAGCAGCAGATACTCCCTGAGGTTGTACTGCATCTCTTTTGTTTTTTTTTAATAAATTTATTTATTTATTTTTGGCTACGCTGGGTCTTTGTTGCTAGGTGCGGGCTTTTTCTAGTTGCAGCGAGCGGGGGCTACTCTTTGTTGCCGTGTGCGGGCTTCTCATTGCGGTGGCTACTCTTTGTTGTGGAGCACAGGCTCTAGGCATGTGGGCTTCAGTAGTTGTGGCATGCGGGCTCACTAGTTGTGGCTCGCGGTCTCCAGAACGCAGGCTCAGTAGTTGTGGCGCACGGGCTTAGTTGCTCCGCGGCATGTGGGATCTTCCCGGATCAGGGCTCGAACCCGTGTCCCCTGCATTGGCAGGAGGATTCTTAACCACTGCGCCACCAGGGAAGTCCCCTGTATTGCACCTCTAGTTGTGAAATAAGATGGATAATTTAACTACATGTTTATTCAGGAAAACAGCCACTTTTCAGTAGATAAGCATTTTCCATACACTCTCCCTAGAGGCTATTTAAATCTTAAAATAAATCACTGGCTTGGTACCTGCATACACCTATACTACAGAGCAGGGCATACAAAACAAGATCAGATTGCTGAAAAGCAGACCTTAATCTATGGAAACTATTTCTCTTTGTTCCGTGTATTACAGCATTAATTCAGTAACATTTCTAAAATGGAACTGTGCTTTTATAAGCAGATAAATAATTAGAAAGCATATGAATCATGAATACTCCCATGTTCACTGGCAAAGAACATAATCGTAAAGAAAGATAAATCTCATTTTTCACCCATTTAAAGTACTCCCTGAGTGAGGGGGAAATAGCTGGAAAATTAACATGTTTACTCTTAATTAATAAAATGTCATCTTACGATGAGAAGATAACCCTTCACTTTACTAAAATCTCACTTTATGTGGAATAAAGTTGAAATGATCAAAATGACTTTGTGTAAAGTCTGAGTTTTAAACTGCTTTTAAAAGGATATAGTACTGTTGGGACTTCCCTGGCCGTGCATTGGTTAAGAATCTGCCTGCGATGCAGGGGACACGGGTTTAAGCCCTGGTAGGGGTATATCCCACATGCCGCGGAGCAACTAAGCCCATGCGCCACAACTATGGAGCCTGTGCTCTGGAGCCCGTGAGCCACAACTACTGAAGCCAGTGCGCCTAGAGCCCGTGAGCCTAGAGCCCGTGCTCCACAACAAGAGAAGCCACTGCACTGAGAAACCCACGCACCGCAATGAGTAGCCCGCACTCACCGCAACTAGAGAAAGCCCACAAGCAGCAACGAAGACACAACATAGCCATAAATACATACATACATACATACATATATACAGTTATTAAAAAAAAAGATATTGTACTGTTAAACTTCACTGCACATTAATAACCATTAGGTAAAATGAGGTCATTACTGAAACATTTAAGACTCAAAATCAGTCTATGTCACTGAATACTGTGAGATATAAATCATAAATAACCTATAAAAATCAATCATGGGACCCAGAAGTTGAAGGCACTTTGAAGGATTGCTTATTTTATTGGGGCTTTGATTTGGGAAAACAAAAAGCTATAGTTTTATGACATAATTGTTTAATTGATAGACACTATACTTCCATAAAAACATATTATTTCTAATAGTTTACATTATAAGAGTCACAAAGACCTATCCAAACTAAAGGAAATTTTGATTTTTGTGATTTACTAATTAGTTAGTTTCTTTTTTGTAAAATGTGTCATGAAGTTCTGTCTTCTTGCTTAGGAAATGGCTCTAAGTGGTAAACTTGGATGATGAAAATAAGTAGAAATTTGGAGGAAAGACCATCCCCTTGGAAAATAATGGATGTAGGAAACAGTCTTATTGGTCCAGAGTTTCTACAAGAAAATGCATCCCAAGTCGGTATAAAAAGTGAGTGGAAAAATGAATGTTATCTAATTCCTGGAAGGTCTATGTATGGGATGGCAAAGCACTCCAAAGGTTATATATTCAATGGGACTATGCTTTTTCTCTGAAGAAGTCCTAACTCCTACTAACATCTTGGGGGGGTTAGGAGGGTGCCAATCTCTGGCAGGACTTTCCTATAGAAGCCACTCAGTAGCCATGGGAGAATCTGACCAACTTATTGGGCTAAGGCTATATGTCCCCAATCCTAAGGTTTTCCTTCATAATTTGTTCCAGGCATTCTTTGAAGAGAAACCCAATCCTAATTAACAGAGAAGATAACTGGCATATTTGTGGCTGACCACAATTACTTAAAGAAGTAAAGAGTAGCAGAGGGAAAGGAAAATATTTCAAAAGAGATTTCGTGGACTCAGCAGGGAAAAATGAAAGGTACTACAGTTTGATTACCAAGCAGTCAACTCACTCTACACACTTACTACTATACTTTTCACATTATCCTAATTGATTGCCAACTTCACCATCATTCTCTGCTACCTGGAAACCATTCCTTAGGTAATTCAGTCTAGACTTAGTCTGTCTTGAACAAGCATGTTTGTAATTTTGAATATTTCTCACTGTAAGTCTCTACTTTCCTCCCATTTCACCAAAAAGAACCCACACAAAGCGTACGACTGTAACCTAGAAGACAAAAGATGCTGTCATAAAACAACTCATGATATCTAAACTCATACCTGCTTAGAGGATGAAGTCAAATGGCTACATTTACAAAGTACAACATATCATGCCAACAAGAACTAATGCCATAATTTGCACCAGATCTGGGGAGCTTGAAGTATCTGGAAGAAGTAGGCTTCAGGCAAGAAGTTAATGTTGTATAGCCTATTGCAAAGGAAAATAAAGTTCACTCAACAAAGAAAGCCCCAAGTAATTCAATAAAGAAATCAACATACTACACTTGAAATTGAAACTGCTATGTGTTGAACAAGTTGTCAATTGACACAAATGTGATACTTGACTTTCTAATTAATATTGCCAGAAAATGCACATGCAAAAGAGCAATCAACTGTATGGAGCAAGACTGTATTTTGTTCATTCCTGTATTTTTTCCACTAGTTCTGCTTGGTTTCTTTTATAGATTAATGTGTGTGTTTGTTTTCTCAACTTTGCATTCAAAAACAGAAAGAGAAAAGGTGGCACTAAGGAGAATTTTCAATAGTTTGGAGTCACATGCCCTTAGGGCAATTCCAACTAGCAATGAATTGTTACACAATTATTTACACTGACTATGACAATAAAAATAGTGAATTTAAAATCAAACAAAAGCATTAATCACAAAGGATCCCATTCTTTCTGAATGGTATGTTTTATACAGCTTCGTGAGTAACTCCTAATATATATCACATCAGTAAAAAGAACTTATTAACTGTGGGGCTGGCTCAATTGGAAATCAGAATGCAGTTGATCGTTTGATTCACTTAACATCTTCCTCTGCCACATTTCCCTTGATACTGGCTTTGTCTTACCAATTTCAGGTACGCAGACCCCATACATTCTTTGAACGTACTCCCATCAAAATTCGTTCATTTAAAAAGAGAACCGACAAAATACATGTATGTTAATGCCCAGTAATATTTGTTATGATTAGACTTCCAGATATATCTGCCCTTTAAATAGAGACCAAGAAGCTTCAAGCCAAAATAAAGTGTTTCTAAATTTTAAGATTTTAGCCATTAGCAATCCAGTAGGAAAGATATTTGGGGAGCAAAGAGACCTCCTGGAGCCCCTAAAATTACTTGGCATACTCCTGAGATTAACCATGACTGTCTAGATGTACATAACAGTGTTTATGTTTTAGTTTAGAACCAAGCTCCAGAAGAGAATTCCATATCCTATGACACCTACCTTTGGGAAAATCATAGCAAAGCTGATAGCATAGTGGACAAGAACATAAATGAGGTTGAGCAAGTTATTTAACTTCACTGTGCCTTAGTCACTTTATCCTTGAAATGTGTGTAATCAGAACATCTACTTCATTGGGTTGCTGTGAAGACTAAAACAGATAGTAATATATAAAGCACAGAGCACAGTGCCTGCAGGATAAGAAGCACTGGACTAATCATGGTTATTATTATAATTATACTCACATATAAGAAATTCAGAAAACCACTGAACTGTCATATCAAGAGATAATGAAGTATTAATGGAAAGCCAGGTTGAAAGGAAGGTCATTACAACCTGGCACAGAGTACAGTCAAACCATCCTTCTAGGGCTTCCCTGGTGGTGCAGTGGTTGAGAATCTGCCTGCCAATGCAGGGGACACAGGTTCGAGCCCTGGTCTGGGAAGATCCCACATGCTGCGGAGCAACTGGGCCCATGAGCCACAGCTGCTGAGCCTGCGCGTCTGGAGCCTGTGCTCCGCAACAAGAGAGGCCGCGATAGTGAGAGGCCCACGCACCGCGATGAAGAGTGGCCCCCACTCGCCGCAACTAGAGAAAGCCCTCGCACAGAAACGAAGACCCAACACAGCCATAAATAAATAAATTAAAAAAAAAAGATAAAGGGGCCATGTTTATCAGTTAAAATTTGAAAAAAAAAAAATCCTTCTAACTGACCCAATGCCCCAGGGCCTGTGCTAAATGGTATCATGGTCCGGAGGCAAGGTACCACACCTCAGTCTGCGCAGCCTGATCATGCACACAAAGATGCGCTGAAAAAGCAGTAAGCGCAGCGTAAAGCAACTTGGCAGGGAGATTCCTGTGTGATAAAAGCCAAAAGAGTCTTAGTCCACCAAGTTTCCTATAAGCCACCTCCAACAGAAGCTGCTAATGATACGCTACAATATGGAGGCATAGATTTTTACGAACTATTTCCCACATTTCTTTGGAGCCTTACTTCATTTTTTTCCAGGTCTTGTACATGCCCATTACTTCTCTATGAGTTTGTTTCCCAATCTCTTCCAGTAAACAATGTTGTTTGTTCACAGGCTGTACTTACTTCATCTCCTTTGCCCTTGGGTATATCTCAGGAAAAATATGCTCTGTATGCATAAACGGATCAATTGATTAAAGTTGTTGATGACTCTGTTGCACATATTTGATTGAAAATTTGGCTCAAGACATTATTTCCAAGTTGGTTCTGGGTTCTCTTGAATAGCTACCTGTGTAAATTCTTTAATAATGCTGATTTTAAATCTTTGCCAAAAAGACACCCAGATATCTTAACAAGAAATTTTATCTGAAGTTAGATGCTGGAAAGGAAAATATATGACAGTGATGTGTGTGTGTGCATGCGCGCCTCTAAACCAGGGTTTTTCTTTTCTTTTTTTTTTCTATTTGGGGAAAATAATCAAGAATCTTTAAACAGAAACTTGCCATTTTTCAACCTTTTCCCAGTCTCTGCCTTGGAACTAGCCAAATATTTTCCCAATTTTGAGATATAGTTGACAGATAACATTGTGTAAGTTTAGGGTGTACAATGTGTTGATTTGATTCATTTATAAGTTGCAAAATGATTACCATCACAGTATTAGTTACCACATCTCCATCACATTTATAGTAAACAATTCTTTTCTGTGGTGAGAATATTTAAGATCTACTCTATTAGCAACAATCAAGTATATGATACAGTATTATTAGCTCTAATCACCATGCTATACATTAAACCACCAAACTTGTTAATCTTATAACCGGGAGTTTGTGCCCTTTGATCAATATCTACCCATTTCCCTCAGCCCCTAGTAAGCACCACTCTACTCTCTGTTTCTCTGTTTGTCCTGTTTAGATTCTACATATAAGAGATATTATAGAGTATAAAATATTTTAAATAGGTTTTAATAATTGACATCAAGAATAAGAAACATTGGGCTTCCCTGGTAGCGCAGTGGTTGAGAGTCAGCCTGCCAATGCAGGGGACACGGGTTCGAGCCCTGGTCTGGGAATATCCCACATGCCGCGGAGCAACTAGGCCCGTGAGCCACAACTACTGAGCCTGCGTGTCTGGAGCTTGTGCTCCGCAACAAGAGAGGCCGCGACAGTGAGAGGCCCGCGCACCACGATGAAGAGTGGCCCCCACTTGCCGCAACTAGAGAAAGCCCTCGCACAGAAACGAAGACCCAACACAGCCATAAATAAATAAACAAATGAATAAAATTAAAAAAAAAAAAAAAAAAAAAAAAGAATAAGAAACACATCTTGATTTTAAGTGGAGCAAGAAGAAAGAAAAATCTCTGACTTCCTAAATATGAAATTTCCCTAGCTTGTGGAGGATCCCAAATAAAAACAAATGTATATGATGAAACTATCATGATCATAAACAAATTTTTAAAAGAAAGTTTTCATGAGTTATATCAGTGATTCTCAAAGCATAGTTTATGTACTGGATGAGGATCGAAGCTAACTTAGTTAAGGCAGCTGGTTGTGACTGTTACTTCAAAGTTATGGGAGCTGTGATGTGTAGCCAGAAGAGTGCCAACTCCTCAAAGTATAAGAGTGGCTGAACAGGCCCTTCAATATCAAGCCAAATCAAAAGTTGAGGTAGTAGTAGTGTAGTATGATTCAAAAGGGAAATCATTCAGCCAGTTAAAAAAAAAACAAAAAACAAAAAACTAGTATTTCTTGAGTACCAACTTGAGCTGTTACCACTTCACCGTTAATTCAACAAATATCTTTTAAGTTACTATGATGTGCCCTGTACTGTTCTAGGCCTCTCCAGAGGTAAGACGATGAACAAGGGACTTCTCTGGTGGTGCAGTGGTTAAGAATCTGCCTTGCAATGCAGGGGGCCCAGGTTCGATCTCTGGTCAGGACCCCTGACCCACATGCATGCCACAACTAAGGAGCCCATGAGCTGCAACTAAGGTGCCCATGAGCCACAACTAAGGAGCCCACTGGCCGCAACTAAGACTGGGTACAACCAAAAAAAAAAAGACAGTGAACAAGACAGATATGATCCCTATCTTCATAGAGCTTATATTCCAGAAGGCAAGATAAAAAATAAATAAAATTAAATAAGGAAATAATGCAGTATGTCAGATGGTGATATATGTTAAGTAGAAAAATAAAGCAAGGAAAGACAATGTGTACTTACAGAACGTGACTATATGTGAGGGGGGTGATGCAATTTTGAATAACATAGTCAGCTCAAGTGTCTCTGAGAACCTGATCTTCGAACAAAGGCTTGAAGGAATAAAGATAGCAGAGTGAAGATATCTAGGAGGAAAGATTCCAGATCAAGGGTAGAATAAGCCAGGCTCTATGGGGAAAGGGAGAAAAGTGGAAGATATGGATCTTGTCCTAGAGGAACGCAGTATCTGGTTGAGTAGGAAAAAAAAAAAACATATACAACTAAATATTCCCATCGTATCATATGCTTAATGCCTGGTGCTTTTCACATAGTATTAACTGTCCAGTTACTTGTCTGTCTTCCCGCAATAGACTGTGAGCATCTTGAGGCAGGAGTCGTGGTTTATCCATTTTTTGTGTCTTCATTGTTAAGCACAGTATCTGACAGAGCAGGTGCTCAATAAACTAATGAGCATGTATCAGTTTAAGAAACAATACTGAAGTGCATAGGGCAGTAGTACCTTTCAAGTTATAAAATTCCTCAGAAGCTCAGAAAATTAAAAAAAAAAAAGTGACAGCTGGAATCATCAAGATAGGCTTCAAGGAGGAAAATGCCCCTCAGATTAGTAATGGGAGTGGGAGTGAATTGAGATGGGAGAAATAATTCTCTCCTTCAGCCTCACAAAGTTGGAAAACCTCTTATTTTATAATAGGCTAGAGAGGTCTCCGAACAGTATTCCATTTCTCAAATGTAACACTGAAGAATTAGTGACTGTGAGATTAAATTCACCATAGAAGATGAACTTTAAGCCTGAAAAATAGAGTCCTCCATAAGTAAGCCCAATAGAATCCAGATTTCCTAAATCCCTTTAGCACAAAAGTTTTTGGTTAGTCACTCCTTCCAGGAACCTGTATCTCCTTATATCGGTTCTGTGAAATCAGTGAGGCTAGAAAAACCTAATGACAAACTTTAATCAAAACATTAATTCCAAAATTTAAACTGACAGACTCCTGGTTCAGTGACTCTGAGAGGCAGACATTCCTCAGGGCACTAAAACATTAGGAAAGAACCATATCAAGTGCCTTTCTAGTACATTTATCTAGTACATTTATCTTTTTATTTAGTTATTATCTGGTCAGGGAGCACATTTATATTCTGGCCCCTTCTATGCTTAAATATAAAAATTCTTCCTGCCAATTTTGTCGATTTCTATTTACCAGCCATTGAGTTTTCTAGTGTGTTTCTAAATGGAGCTTGAAATTAACATGCCTTTTCCTTTTATTCACTTTCCTCTATCCTGGCAGCATCAATAACCAGTCTGAGAAGTGGACCTGATTTGTGGCTAGAGGATGACTGTTACCATTGGAACTATCCTGCTCTGGCATTCATTGCAAGGTTAGTGAAAATCAGATTACCCTGGTGTGTAAAGAAAAACATGTTCCACACCATTTACCCTGCTCATAACCCTGTGTACATCCTAAGTTTAAGAGAGAGTTTAAAAAAATTAAACATAGTTTAGAGATCTGCACATGGACAAAGTAAAAGATTGGGAAAGAACTTTGTTTTTTTTGTTTTTTTTTTTACATCTTTATTGGAGTATAATTGCTTTACAATGGTGTGTTAGTTTCTACTTTATAACAAAGTGAATCAGTTATACCTATACATATGTCCCCATATCTATTCCCTCTTGCGTCTCCCTCCCTCCCACTCTCCCTATCCCACCCCTTTAGGTGGCCACAAATCACCGAGCTGATCTCCCTGTGCTATGCGGCTGCTTCCCACTAGCTATCTATTTTACATTTGGTAGTGTATATATGTCCATGACACTCTCTTACCCTGTCACATCTCACCCCACCCCCTCCCCATATCCTCAAGTCCATTCTCTAGTAGGTCTGCATCTTTATTCCCATCTTGCCCCTAGGTTCTTCATGACCTTTTCTTTTTTTAGATTCCATATATATGTGTTACCATACGGTATTTGTTTTTCTCTTTCTGACTTACTTCACTCTGAATGACAGTCTCTAGGTCCATCCACCTCACTACAAATAACTCAGTTTCATTCCTTTTTATGGGTGAGTAATATTCCATTGTATATATGTGCCAAATCTTCTTTATCCATTCATCTGTTGATGGACACTTAGGTTGCTTCCATGTCCTGGCTATTGTAAATAGAGCTGCAATGAACATTGTGGTACATGACACTTTTTGAATTATGGTTTTCTCAGGGTATATGCCCAGTAGTGGGATTGCTGGGTTGTATGGTGGTTCTATTTTTAGTTTTTTAAGGAACCTCCATACTGTTCTCCATAGTGGCTGTATCAGTTTACATTCCCACCAACAGTGCAAGAGGGCTTCCTTTTCTCCACACCCTCTCCAGCATTTATTGTTTCTAGATTTTTTGATGATGGCCATTCTGACCGGTGTGAGATGATACCTCATTGTAGTTTTGATTTGCATTTCTTTAATGACTAGTGATGTTGAGCATTCTTTCATGTGTTTGTTGGCAATCTGTATATCTTCTTTGGAGAAATGTCCGTTTAGATCTCTGCCCATTTTTGGACTGGGTTGTTTGTTTTTTTGATACTGAGCTGCATGAGCTGCTTGTAAATTTTGGAGATTAATCCTTTGTCAGTTGCTTCATTTGCAAATATTTTCTCCCATTCTGAGGGTTGTCTTTTGGTCTTGTTTATGGTTTCCTTTGCTGTGCAAAAGCTTTTAAGTTTCATTAGGTCCTATTTGTTTATTTTTGTTTTTATTTCCATTTCTGTAGGAGGTGGGTCCAAAAGGTTCTTGCTGTGATTTATGTCATAGAGTGTTCTGCCTATGTTTTCCTCTAAGAGTTTGATGGTGTCTGGCCTTACATTTAGGTCTTTAATCCATTTTGAGTTGATTTTTGTGTATGGTGTTAGGGAGTGTTCTAATTTCATTCTTTTACATGTAGCTGTCCAGTTTTCCCAGCACCACTTATTGAAGAGGTTGTCTTTCTCCACTGTATATTCTTGCCTCCTTTATCAAAGATAAGGTGACCATATGTGCATGGGTTTATCTCTGGGCTTTCTATCCTGTTCCATTGATCTATATTTCTGTTTCTGTGCCAGTACCATACTGTCTTGATTACTATAGCTTTGTGGTATAGTCTGAAGTCAGGGAGCCTGGTTCCTCCAGCTCCGTTTTTCTTTCTCAAGATTGCTTTGGTTATTTGGGGTCTTTTGTGTTTCCATACAAATTGTGAAATTTTTTGCTCTAGTTCTGTGAAAAATGCCAGTGGTAGTTTGATAGGGATTGCATTGAATCTGTAGATTGCTTTGGGTAGTATAGTCATTTTCACAATGTTGATTCTTCCAATCCAAGAACATGGTATATCTCTCCATCTGTCTGTATCATCTTTAATTTCTTTCATCAGTGTCTTATAATTTTCTGCATACAGGTCTTTTGTCTCCTTAGGTAGGTTTATTCGTAGATATTTTACTCTTTTTGTTGCAGTAGTAAATGGGAGTGTTTTCTTAATTTGGGAAACAACTTTGAACTGGAAGTGGAATTGAGGGAATGACATTTATGTCTATATATTTGGATGCAGCTAATTTGAAAATAGTGATAATAATCCTTATCATATTATTAAAGAGGTTTTAAGAGTACCTAAAATTACAGGGAGAAACTACTTAACATATGATTTTCAAGCCTCCTTATACATACCAGGATGACTCACTTGTCAATATCAAAAAAATATATATATATATATATTTTTTCTATTTGTGAAATCAAGTTTTATAACCTTTGTTTGAAATATTCACTGCCTCTTCCTACAGGAATATTATACACCTTTTACCCTATTGTCTTCTGTCCTAGACATATGACTTGCTTTGACCAATGTAACATGAGTGGAAGTGATGTGTACTGATTCCTAGAACTTTTAAAAGCAATCGAGTGATCTAACACCTTGCTCTTTTCCCTCAAATTAAAATGCCAGTGTCCTGGATGGGGATGGTTCTTGAGCCTAGATCCCAGAGTGAAGAGAAAATGGAGCAGAGCTGCAGTCAACTTGCAGAAAACTCCTGAGTGATAAATGAATCTTTCTTTTTGTAAGCCACTGAGATTTGGGGGTTGTTTACTACCGCAGCATAACTTAACTGAAGCTAACAACTGTAACTTCCATGAGGCAAAATAGTATATATGCTTGAATTTAATGGGACTTTGTTAAAAACCCATATATTTACGTATATAAGTGTCTCTACACACACACACATTTTAAATTTTCTTACTTGTAAGTCCCATTTATATTGCTCTACTATCTCTCGTTGCTTGGATATAAATTCACCTATATGTTGGTTCTGTGGTATAACTTTTTTGGTGTTAAAGTTTCTAATATGTTTTATAATTTTTATTTTTGAGCTCAAGTTCCATGGAAATGTGAGCATATTTTCTGCATAAGACACAAACAGACCACGGGTTGTGATGGCCTCCTCTTTCATGATTTCATAGATGCTTCTGCCTAAGTACTAAAAGATTCACCATTTCCAAACCAGTTTTTAAATCTATTTATTAGCTCTAGGTCTTTAAAACTCAAGGATAAGGTTCTAGTTTCTCCCATATGACCTGAAGCTTAGGGTAATTAGTGAATTATCCTACACCAGCCAGCAGAGATTTTCTGATAGCTCTTCATAAATGATACAGTGCTTTTTTGGCTCTGGGAAGCATGTACAAAAATGAATTCCTGTTCCTTTCCCTTTAAAAAGCTTGTGATCTTGATAATAGGCCAGAGGCAGATTTACCACATAGCTAACGAAGCTTAGGTCTCAAGGCCTCACTTGTATGGGCTCCTTCCATGGTCCAAGGAATAGCCCTAGAAATGTGTCCACAGGATCATGAATTTTGGTGAAATTGGAAAGATAATTTTTAAGGAGAGCTTTTGAAATTTTATACATTTTCAGGTCCCAGAAAACTTGAAATTACTCATGCTACCAACCTGTGAAGTATTTAATTCCCAGCCCCTAAGATAAGGTACGTTTAGAGCCCAGGTCCTTCACAATCTGTGCAGCTTCAACAATCACTTCCCCATTTAGCTGTGGTTTCTTCCTCATTTCCAACATCTATAGACACCCCCCCCCTTTTTTTTCTTTCAGGTTTGGCTATAATCCGTTTTAAAATATATTCTATATAGCATTTTGTTTGTTTGTAGTAGTAGAGTATTTCCTTTCTGCTCAGTCCACCATCTTGGTCAGAATTTATTCATGACACTAAATTATACAGGATTTCTCAACAGCAGATACAACTTAAAAATGGTCTGAATGCCCACCATGAGTTCTTTTGGAGGCCAGGCATGTGGAGAATACAATGTAAGACAAAGCCATGATTTCTGCCCTTAAAGAACTTATAATTTAATTGAGACTATAAGTTTAACTCCCACAAAAGAGTTTAAAATAATTTCATTAAAGTGAACAAAAGTGTTCCTTCAAGATGGTAATTGCCATAAAAGTCAAGAAGTTCTGATGTATAATGGGGATTAACTAGACGAGAAGGAATCATTCACACCAATATTTTGTTAACATCTCAGATGTCTCAGTTTGCATTCAATCACCTTTGTGTGTCCTATCTGGAATCCTTCCAAGACCTTCCTGTCCCTTTTACACAGGGGAGTTTAGAATTAGGTACAGTAGACTAGTAAAAAGTATAAAATTTTTTCAGGAAAAAACCCCAGAATGACTATAATCACTGAGGATTTTAAAATAATGGAAAATGTTATTTAGAGCCAAATCACCCACGGTAAGGATAAAAAATGATGTCAGAGTTGGAGAGGATCCTAAAGGTCAACAAGACAATCTCTTTGTTTTAAAGATGAAGAAATTAAGGACAAAAGAAACTAAATGGCAGTACGTGGTTCTATATTTCTATTTTTGTGTCCCAGACTTGTATTATAATGTGACAGCAGAAAAATATATCATTTGGAAAAATGGAAGAGACTATGTGCAGGTTTCCTTCTACATTTTAAAACAGTTATAAAGGCAACTTCCTTACAAAGGAAAAAATTAGTAGAAAACTTGAGTATAAAATATTTCT
Source organism: Balaenoptera musculus (assembly GCF_009873245.2). Classification (NCBI taxonomy): domain Eukaryota; kingdom Metazoa; phylum Chordata; class Mammalia; order Artiodactyla; family Balaenopteridae; genus Balaenoptera; species Balaenoptera musculus. Next base: position 88,296,646 of record NC_045806.1, on the reverse strand, counting down.
AAACAAACCGACTTTTTGAGTAAACAGTCTGATTTAGTGAGATTTATATGAATAGGGACACACTTATCCAGAGGATTTTTACATACTCTGAAACTTTTTCAAATCATACTTGTTTCCAGTTTGAGTTTCCCCCATATGTTTATCTTTTTGGAGGATCTGAAAATGCTGTCCAGAGTCTCAGGAGAAAGTCCACAAAGGGTCTGGTTACACAGTTGGGGTGATTTCACAGTTAGAGTATTTTCACAGAGAACTCAGGACCTTGGTGTCATTTATATAGAGAGAAAGGAAGTGCTCCATAAGGCATACGAATGCCTTCCATACTTACAATTGACAATTTGGAAATGACAGGAAACAAAATAAAAAAGACTTAAGTTTTCCTGAAGACAATTTTCTCTCTTAGGAGGAGAGAATAGAACAGTTCCAGGAGAGCCAATAAAACAAGGCATTCTGAGAAAAATCACAGAGAAAGGAAAAATAATGCCACCCTGACAATTTCCCTTAATAGTGTAACAGACAGTTACAATGATTGCAGTATATGGTGGGGAGATGTGTAGGACGGCAAGTAAAGGGAGGTAAGAGTTAAGAGCATGGACTTTAGAGTCAGCCAAAACAAGGAGTGAATCCCAGTTGCCCAATTTATGATGTGGCCTTGAGCCAGTTACTTAACTTCTCTGATTCTCAGCTGCCTCATCTGTAAATTTACAGTCTCTCGTTTGTAATAATCCAGATAAGGCGCTTAATATAGCAGCTGGCACATAACAGGCACTCAATACATGCTAGTCATTATTGTTATTCACAGTTAAATGTAACTATAAGAACACATTCCAATGCCATATACTGATCCCACCACCATGTGACAGTCATGAGTAATCACAAATCTATTATATTTTTAAATAAAGTAAGCTTACTTAGTATTCCCCTCATGGAGTTGTTGTGAGGATAAAATGAGATAATGCATATAAAGTGCTTAGCACAGCACCTAGCACATTGTAAGCACTCAAGAAGTAGCCACTGTTCTTACTCACAGAGCTGACTGCTGGCTCCAGACTCATTTGATCTATACCCTTATTCAGGGAAGTGATTGTAAAATGGCTGCAAGGGCAATATATTACTGTTGTGATAATGGAAACAGCAACACCCCAGGGATATGTGTTACCATGGGGTCTCTGTGGGATGCATATAAGAAACAGACACTCTAATAATCCCATCCAAACAGAGATAAATTTTTTAAAAATAGGAGTCATTCTACATCCAGTGAAATAGATGTTTTTCCAACTATTACCAGAAATGTGCCACAGGGTAGGAGTGATGGAATAGATCTTAAAGAAGAAATGACATTGGAAGGGTGGGAACTAAACCTCACCAATACAACTTTCTTCCTATTTTCTATCTTTGAACGTCTGCATCTGACTGATATTCCTGCAGATTTATAGATAAAGTTTGGCTCTAGCTCCTTCTGGATGAAACTGGTCACTAATTCAACTCAATAATACAGTTTGGTTAGAACTCTCCCAAGAGTAGGAAAGACCAAAAAAAAAAAATTTTTATAGGGAATCATGAAGTGTCACATGAATTTTAGGGAAAAATTATTTTAAAAGGAAGAGACTTTTACTAAAAATGTATTTACAGTAGCTTCTCAGAGCCTTGAGTGAATGACACTAAAGATATACAAGATACTCCCCCACAAACAAATAAACCAACAACTTGCATTAAAAGAACTTTAATAAATAACTGGCCAGAAAGTTATACCGGGGTCCAAGAAAAGTTGATATTTTTCTTGAAGCCCACAGAGAAAACACAAGGTAGGATATTTGATATTAAAAGAAATGAATGAATATTTGATGGTAAACATATGTTCAGAAAGAGAGAAAAGATCATTCAAGGCATCTTCAGACATCAAAGTTAATACAGAAGGGTAAGGAAATATGTCTGAACCTAGTGAGTTTGCTCTCCTGTGTGAGAAAGAATGGCATAACAATTTGATTGGAGACTTTTTAAGGGAATGAATATATATAGTATTCAGAGCTGTGCAAGGCTGACTCATGTATTTGGCCAAAAAAATTGATTTGAGTAAAAGTTAATTAGCAGTGTAATTTACAGATGACTACAATCCCTTCCCTTTGCAAAAATTAATTGGAAAGGTATAGCTTCACAGGAGATCTTGGGCTGTGCAAATTTATGCTGCCACAGAAGCAGCACTTATGTTTTTGAAGGGATCAAATATATGACAATTATATATACACATGATGATGTCACAATGTCAGATGTCCCAGTGGGGACAAATCATCAAGTTCTTTCCTGCAGTCAATTGCTTGTTGTAAATATCTCTGGTACTAGATTTCAAACAAAATGAAAAGGAAGGAGCGGGACCATTGTTTTTTTTTTCCCCAGTTCTCTTTAGAGCAGACAGGTAATTTAATACCCTAAGGGAGGGAAAGTATCCCTAAACGATAATCTACCTCTTCAGAAGAGTATCTCTCAAAATACATGTCCACATAGAGAATTTCAGAGCTTTGCATGAGAGAGCAGTCTAATACCCTGCTACTGGTATGTCTAGAATATCTTCTCCTCAATCTCACAATGTAGCCAAAGTTTATACTCTTACAACTGGATTATTCCACTTGAATCCAGGAGAAGACAGGAGTAACTTAATGTAATGAATATACTCATAGACTCATTCAAAAGCACTTTCTAACCAGGTCTACTGGAAGTAGCCTCCTGATGGGTCTCCCTACCTCTGGGCTTGTCTACCTTCAATCCATTTTTTACACTGCAGCAGAGTGATTTTCCATCAGTGACTCCCTAGTACCTTTAAGGACAAAGTCTGATTTTTTTTTTTTTAGTAAATGTTTATTGGAGTATAACTGCTTCATAATACTGTGTTAGTTTCTGTTGTACAACAAAGTGAAATCAGCCATATGCATGCATATATCGCCATATGTGGCATAAATGGCCCTCCATTAGAGGCTCCAGCTTAACTTCCAGATGAATCTCTTTACATTTCTCTCTACAAATGTTATAATTCTCCCTCCTAAATATATTTCAAATCTATGCCCATGAATTGGTCCACATATGCATTGCAGTCACTGTGGGCCTTTATTACTTTTTAGCTACATTGGTAAAATAACCTCCTAACTGGTCTTCCTTCCTCCAGTCTCTACCCCCTCCAATCCACGAGCCAGACTATGAAGAGTGCACCTAAAATGCCAATCTGATTATCTACCTCCCCTGGTTAAAAGCCACCCAGAGCAACCTCTTTCTTACAGAGCAGAGGCCAAATCCTTCTTAGCTTGGTTAACAGGGTCCCTCTCATATAACACGTGGACATCATCAACCTCTCTAGTCTCATTGTCTCACAATCCACATACCCATGCTCCAGCCATGCTGATTGTTATACTCGCCAGCATCCAGCATAGTTCTTGTATATATGACACAAGTTTTAAACAAACACAAAGGAGTATAAGAAGCAATCATTATTGCTTCTGAATAACTTAAACAGCCAAAATTTGGGGAAATAGAAGAGGCAATTAGATGCTACTTGCTCTGCTTTGTTCCTTACACATACACATTCCTCATGTCTACCTCCCTGTGGTACAGTTTTTAGTTCCCCAACTCAAAATGGCATTTTTATTTGGGTTTTTGTTTGCATAGTGATACAGTTTTGAAAGCATATATAAAGGCTGTAAGTTGGATTGGTCATATTACTGGTTTCTAGAATCTTCTTGAGTAGTGGTTGCAAAGTTTACACAGGGTGAGGAACCTTTACTACACTATACCAGATAGCCTCAACCCACTATCCAAGAACATGGCCATGTTCAGTAAACACACTCATTTTTGCCCCAAATTTTAAAATTATCTTCCATTAGCTCAACTAAAATACACTTACAGGCATTTAAACCCTAGTAATGTTTGCTCTGAGTCCAAACAAACAAGATAAACTCCCAACTATGTATAAATTGATTATATTAGCTTTTATTTTCTTCTAAAACCACAAAACCAGGTTCTCTAGGCTGAAAGGTCTCCTGTATCACTTAATATAGGGGGTCAGCAAACTTCTACCACAAACAACCAACGAGTAAATATTTTAGGCTTTTGTGGGTCATAAGGTCATAACTATCTAGCTCTGCCATTATAATGCAAAAGAAGCCCTAGAAATATGTAAATGAAGAACATAGCTATGTTCCAATAAAACTCTATTTACAAACAGAGGCTGCTACAGATTGAAGGTCAGTTTCCTCTCAAAATTCATATGTTGAAATCAGTTCCCCCAAGTGATGGTATTTGGAGGTGGGACCTTTGGGAGGTGTTAAGTCATGAGGGTGGAGCCTTCATGATTGGGATTTATAAGGGCATTCTCTTATAAAAAAAAAAAAAAAAGGGCCCAGAGAACTCCCTTCCCCCTTAGAGATGTGAAGCCAAAGAAAAAGATTGTCATTTATGAACCAGAAAGGGGACTCTCACCAGACATTGATTCTGCCAGTGCCTGATCTTGGACTTCTCAGCCTCCAGAATTGTGACAACTAAATTTCTGTTGTTTATGAGCAACGTGATTTACAATATTCTGTTATAGAAGCTTGAACGAACTAAGATAGAGGTGGTATGATAAATGTGGTTTCTGGGCCACAGTTTGCTGACCTCAAACTATTTTGACTGTGATTCACATTAAGACATTTTACTCCCGGTCCAGTATATATTTACATACATGTATATAAAACAACATTTAGCAAAGACAAAATTATCCTTACTATGTGCAATGTACCCCAGTATCTTCCATCTGCTTCCATTTTATTTCTTTAAAATGCTGATTTTAACCTACCAAATTGATTCTAAAACCCACTGATGAGTTGTGACTCACAAACTTACAAAACATGTTCCCATGGATTTCACTGTCTTATTCATTGTCTGAGTCACATCAGAAGTCACTTTAAGTAACTAGCATTCGAATACTCATTCTTTCATTCATTCATCAGTTCAATGCACATTTATTAAACAGACACTGTGTGTCACATGGAAAACACCATTACAACTAATATACTAATTGTGTGGTCTGTAGAAGGAAGGCTACTGCCAATACAGGTTCTGAATCCAACTGAGTGAAGATTCCAGAGGTACTCTGAATAAGTACTCAAATATGCCACTTTGAATGTTCTGGCTTTGCATCTTTTCCCAACTTAAAGCAGTTTCTCTGCCACTTTCTTCCTGCATTGCTATCTCAGGATATGTTCCAGAAACATAGTGAATCCTCTTGAAGTTTTAAGAACTCAAGAGCAAAGAATGCGAGACTTAATAAGTGTTTCTGAATGAGGACTATCTTTAGCCTGAGCGACTCTCTTTATCTCTGTTTGGCCTCTGAAGTTAATTGATCAATCTATAAAATTGAAAGGAAAAGGAAAGCACACTGTGGGGATCCAAAGGCTCTTTATAACACAGCCTAGAGGCTAAGTGAATGCCAGGTAGCAGGGCAATATCCAGGACTCAAGGAAGGTAATTGGTTGTTTGGTTTACATCCCCTCTGCGTTCTGACAAGAGTTCTTAATGACAGCTCCACATCAAGCTTCTCCCAAGTACGGGAGCCTTTAGGGGCCCAAAAGCTAAAGAAAGTCATATACTATTTCAGAAAGATGGCTTCCATGTTAAGACAAGTCTTGCCACCCAGAGTGAGAAAATGGCTGAAAAAATGATCATTTTACATTTCAGAGTTTGAATTGAAGTGGTCAATGTTATTCAACTCAAAATATGAACTGTACTCTTTCTTGACAGAAGAGTTAAACTGAGGGACCAAAGATGCCCATAAAATAGTATTAAACTAACCATTTTAATAATAAATGTGGTGACAGAAGCTAAGTCTTAGTTCTAGAAATCAGTTCATGATTAGCTGGGCCAAGTGGCAAAGGGAAACTATTCTTCACAGCTTAGATGGATACTTTGGGAATTAGCAACTATTCCATGAGCTTCTGACCACAGCCAAGCTGTTTGAGACAGTGAAACAGTTTCACAGAGCATAGGGTCACTGTTGTCTGAGAAGAATCACTGCATTCACCCTGGTTCTTAATTTAATCCCAAGATTTATCTCTATAATCTGTCACTGGAAGCTTTTGAGGAGGAGAGAAATGAAAAAGATATTGGGAGTTGCAAATTTCTAATTTATCATCTCATTTGAAAAGGCCTACCTTGGGTAGCAGAAATTTTGATAAACAATGCAATTTGTTACCCCTCAGGATACTGTAATAAATCTAAACAACTATCCCCCTTTCTATCATGTCCCAAAAGAAGTTTTTACAGAAACTCATGGGTGGTTAAATGATCCACATTTCTCAACTGGGTGGAATAGAAGATTTGGTCTCTTTTGCCTTCTTTTCTACCTAGACCAGTGGGCGGCAGTGATCTGAGCAAGTGTACTCTGTTTCACAGATTAAAATTACCCTTGACTGGGTTGTTCCAAGTTCCAGCCTGGGGCACAGAGAATTAATGAGCCTATTTGATTCTCACACTCAACGACATTCTCCAGCCACCTTGCCTTTATAGTGTTATAGGTGTTATTTCTATCTCCATCTCCCAGTTTTGTGTTTTATTTCTCAATTGGTTTAGAATGCAAGCAGGGAAAAGGTGTGCTATGGGATTTATTAGCCCGCATAAAGACTCCCAACATTTTCTTAACTGGCTTTCCTGTTTCTAGTCATAGTGTCCTCCAATCCTCCCTCCACAGTCCTTCAAGAATAATCTTCCTAACACACATCTGACCTTGTCACTACCTTGCTCAAAATATTAAGATGGCTTCACTGATTTCTCTTACACGTAATAAAGCAAAGTAAATGGGAATCATGTTATTATTATAAAAATGAAGTCAAATGTATTTTTGCTTATTTTAAAAAATAAATTATGAATAAAGTTTACAACTTTATTCCTAGTAACTGTATTAGCTTTCTAGACTGCCATAACAAAGTAACGCAGACTAGGTAGCTTGAACAACAGAAATTTATTTTCTAACATCTCTGGAGGATAGAAGTTCCAGATCAAGGTTTGGGCAAGACTGGTTTCTGCTAAGGGCCTCTCTCCTTGGCTTTTAGATGGCAGTCTTCCTCCTGTGTCTTCACTTGGTCTTCCCTCTCTGGCTGTCTGTGTCCCAATCTCCTCTTTTCATAATGACAGATTGGATTAGGACCTCACCCTAATTGTTTCATTTTACCTTAATTACTTCTTTAAAGGACCTGTTCCAATTCAGTCACAATCTTAGGTACTGAGGGTTAGAAATTCAACATATGAATTTGGGGGGAGACATGATTTAGCTCACAACAATAACCAACAAGTTGTTCAATACAAGCAGGTCACAAATTGCCGTTCACCAATGCGCCTTGAGATACAGTACAGATCTTTAATATAACATAAAAGGGCTACCGTGCTCAAGTCTATGTCAGCCTTTCCAGCAACATTGTTCACTTCTTCTTACACTAAATTTCAGTCTCAAACTACATTCAAGTTGTACCTTGCTGTTTCATGCTGCAGAGCATTTATGTAGGCTGTTCTATGCCTGGAACGCCTTCCCTCCCTTTGTCTAACAAACTCTTATTTATCCTTTAGAACCAACTCAAACTTCATCTCTTTTCTGGCTACACTTTTCCCTGTACCTATGTTTCACAGAACCTACCACACTCTTATTTTTTAGTATGTCTGTCTCTTCTGCGATATAGAGAGCTCCTTGAGGGCACTGACTGCATTTTATTTGCATTTATGTCCCCAGTCCTCCCAGGTGCCTGGCACATAGTGGACAGTCAATAAATATTTGTTAATAAGCAGACAAATAATTTAGTTATTAAAGAAAAAATTAGACTTGTTCAGGGGTCACTCTTAGCCTTATGAAACTGAATGATATAAAGGACAACCAAAATGATTTTCCATGAAGCATTTTTGGAATCTTTGTCAGTTAAAATACTAACAAGACAAACCACTGATCTGACCTGTAATAGCATTTTGTCAAGGGAGGGGATTTTAGCATTTCTTTCTAAACCTTCTAGGTGTTTGAAGAATCCACGTAATACAGTTAAGAGTAAGGCCCTGGCAATAAAGGTGGAAAATACTAGGCAGAAGTCTAGGTCAAGGTTTGTCAGTATGAGATGATATGTACCAAGGCCAAAGTCCAAAGAGAGGGAAAGAAAAGGAGGAAATGAGACAGCTAGAGTCAAGATCTAGGAAGACCATCTGGGGGTCTTAAGTCCTTGACTGCAGTTGGCAGTAGTCTCACATCATTCTTATCCTGGATTCCAATTTAACTAATTTCCTCCCACTTGGCCAACCTGGCCTCTCCTGAGATAGTTTTTATTTTCCAGTCATATATCGTTTTTCTAGATGCTCCATGAGGCAAGGGTGATGTTTTATACATCTTTGGTGTGTCATATATCACACAGAGTTCCAATTCAGATGAGCAAGGGGAATAGCTGTTGATTAATTATGTTTGAAATTCAGAAGGAACATCATATGGCATGCAAGGACAAAGGTAGATACAAAGAAACAGAGGGAAAAAATAGAAAAAACAAATCAACTGAGCAAGTGAAAATAACAATGGTGGCATTTTCCCCACCATATCTACTTTACCCTGAGATACAGCCAGGGGGTAGAAAGAGTTTTTTCACCATGAGCTATTTCTTTATATTCATTACAGAATTACAGGGCAAGGACTGCCTGTCTCCAGCCTCCATCTCTGATAAATGGGTCAGCTCCATTGGCTATAGTTAGTGACAGTCCTTGGTTTTGACAGCTTGACTTAATTAATCTATTTAATTTATTGATCAAGCAGACAGCAAAAGAACATTCTCCATTAAATGGGTTTTTATCATCTGGAGTTATAGAGCTAAATGTCTTTTTAAAATCTGAAATTTAGTTAGCACATGACATGCTGTCTGTCTTACAAACTACTTGCAAAGAGGAAAATGCAAAGATTAGAAATGCCTCTGTGGCTTTAAGTAATGACCAAGAGGTCAGACTGTAAAATTGAACTCTATTCTGCCTGTCGACTTCACTGAAACTGCAACGCAAAGCAATATTGCCTCCAAGTAGTTTTAGGCTGATGTCTGAAGTTACAGTCATTAAACTATATTACATATGTTGTTCACAGCAGGCAGGTGATAGGCTGTGATTTTCTGAGGCCCATTATGTTCATTATAGAGAAGGCGGTTACCTTACACCAGTTAGAATAAATCCCCGTCCTATCCAGATCCAATAACTTATTGTTTCCTCAAATTACAGCTCCATGGCCAACTCCCTAATACCAGTCTGTGATAATCACAGCACCCATCATTAATTGGGATTCAGGAACTGCATTAGGCACTTTAACATGTTTTTCCTTTGCATCAATACATCCTTTCCTTTCCTTTCCTATACATCAATACTGTCAGGAAAATTTCATTATATAAGCACTTCTTACAGCTGAGGAGACTGAGGCTTAGAGACATTAACAGATAGGGCTGGAGTTTGAACCCAGGTCTGTGTGATTCCAAAGCCTGTGCTCTTTCCACTATACCTTGCTGGCCCACTCTGACCTTGCTTCAGCACATAATTTAGCACTTGATTAGAGGTGTCTTTGTGTCACTTTCAGGTTGTTTCATGTCTCTTTCAGCAAACTAGAAGCCTTTACTTTATCCTCTCCCTTTACTCTTGGCCTTCACACATCCAGAAGATTCATAGGTAAATAAATGCCCACAAGTAAAGGCACCCATAGATATCTCAGTAGAACAGCTAGAAACAGTGAACTCTTTAAGGCTGACACAGCATTCAATATGGAGGGAAAAACATATTAGCAATAGAGCACACACCCTAGTAGCCTCATTAGAAATAAATTTAAAAGCCATTTGAACAAAACCTCAATGGGAGAAGAGCTGAATAGGATAGGTCAATCAAGCCATTATCTGTATAAATTTAGTACCATATTACTGTTTCAGAGTCTCAGCAGTGTGGGAAAGAGATTAATCTCTGGTCTTCCTTACAATCCCATTTTTATTTATTTCTAGCCAGCTGTCTAGCTAAAGAATGACTCTTCCAATTCAAAGGCTGAATGAAAGGTCATTGGCTCTTGACAATATTTTCAGATCCTTTGGGGAAACACTTGGCTTTTGCTCATCTCTATATGTAATACCACTTCATTCATATTATTCTGATTTGTGCATTTTCTTTTAAACTGTTCTCTATAAAATGCAATAGTCCTTTATTTTAGACCAGACACATGCTTCACACTTAACCTAAACCAAACAGATGAGTGAAGGTGGAGTGCATGGTGGTTTAAATTTTTTTTAAGTTTACATTTCTCTTGATCTATGAATTCTTTGGAAGAGGTAAGAGCTCCTAAAAGCTTTAGGCAAATGAATTTGAGTTTTATTCTCTTTTAATTACTAGTTTTAATGAAATACAGAAGTTGGGTTTTGTTTTGAAACAAATTTGTTCACAAGTTTACTTGTTTGTGTTTAACTTTGCCTTGGTTTATGGCTCACCAAAAAAAATTAGCAATTGGTCTAAATTAGGAAAATGGTGAAGTTCATGCCAATAGGAGCTCTGCAGTTGAGGTCAAGTCCCTCTGCCAAAAATTCTGTAAAGCCTGTGCTGTAGGTAACTTCCCAAATGCTTAATTAATATGAATTACAATCATTTAAAAATTTCTTCTGAGCATCTACCATGTACAAAACTCATTGCTAGACATTAGGGATACCAAGTAAATATAGTCTCTACCCTCAAGGAACAAAGGAATCCCAAATCTTGGGCACTGCATTATTTAGCAATTAAATCTAGGAGCATTTTGATTTATATTTTCATCATGGTACCAACACATGCCTTTATTATCATTATTAATAACTTTATTAAAGTCCAAATTCATCCTTCAACCTTAGGATCTGAGTGATGAAAGACTATGTGTACTGGGTGAACAAAAAACTTTTAGAATATTGCCTCCTGCAATATAAAGGTGAGAGAACTCTAAATACAATGCCCCTGATTTTCCTCTAAAACCACAGGATTCTAAAAATTAGCTAAAAGAATGAATATTTGATTACAGGCATACCTTGGAAATACTGTGTGTTCAGTTCTAGACCACCGAATAAAGTGAATATTGCAAAAAAGCATGTCACACAAATTGTTTGGTTTCCCAGGGCATATAAAGTTATGTTTACCCTATACTATAATCTGTTAATTGTAAATACCATTATGTCTAAGAAAACAATGCATATACCTTAATTTAAAAATAATGCTGTTGGAAAAATGGCACAAATAAGCTTGCTTGACCCAGGGTTGCCACAAACCTTCAATCTGTAGAAAATGCATTACCTGTGAAGTGCAATAAAGCAAAGCACAATAAAACAAGGTATGCCTGTATGTGTAGCTGTATGATTGCTACCAGCAGCAGGTACTATAGGGACAAGAACATAAATTCAGGGTGAAGAAAGCAATGACATTCCATATGGCAGCCCTGATTAACCCGAAGAGTGGGAGGACTTAAAGCTACTACCCAGGCAATAGTGTTCTGCAAGCCATCCAATAGCCACTTGTTCTCAGCTCTAAAACTGTGGCCTGAGGACTGTTGATAGACTACAAGGGTCCTCCATAGAAAATCCACACTGGCCCCTAATTTAAATATTTATAATAAGGCCACACAACACCACTTTCCATCACAAAAATGTAATAGCAACATTTAATAAAGAAACAGGTCTCACTATATTGGAATCTCATAGAAGTGGTTCCAGTCTTTCCATTAATTCTGGGGTGAGAGTTTTCTTTGTGGAGGGCCAGATTTGGGATAGTATGTACACTATGGGAGATGATTTGTTGCATCTGTGAACCAAAAAAATGTTTGCGAATTACTAACCTGCTGTGATCTGGTACATCTTTATAATTCTTCACCCTCCAGCCCTTGGAGCCTCAAGAAAGGACAAAGAAATTTACACACAGAAAGTATTATGTCATTCCTCAACACCCTGCCACCTGCAGGTCTAATATCTTAAGTCCTAAACCTATATGCCCCAACCTGTCTGACTTTCTCTTACCACTAGGGAGGCCCATGACCTTTTCAAACATTCAATAAAGAACTGACTTGTCAAGTATTTAGGAGTCAGGCCGGGCATAGGAGTTCTAGCCTCCAGAGGCCAAATAAGTTTTTTCTCAGTTGCCTGTAAGATAACCAGTATTTTTTTTTTAAGTTTTGAGGAGTGCTAAAGTGAACAACAGAGGATTGTCACACGTAGAAGTTCTAATAAGTAATATAGCATTATGGGAATTTTCTCGGCCTGTCTTATAAACAGTATAAGACAGCCCATTTCACTCAAATAGAGAAAGCAAAGTTTAAGGGCAAAGGTGAAAACCTGACAGAATTGTTTTGAAGCCCCTGGAATAGTTAAAAGCAGATTTATATTGAAATCTCACTTTCTGATTAGAAAAAATTAAACCACAGATTATAACGTTTTTATATAGTATTGCAGAAAGCATTTCCTCTATAAATTTTATCTGTGAATCAAAGCTATTAAAATCTTTTATTCTTAATAAATTACAAAATGCACACATTAATTTTGCTTTTGAAGATAAGTTTTACAAAGGCCAAAAAAAGCTACCAATTTCTATGAGCTGAACCAATCTGTATATGAGCACCCACTACCATTCTATATAAGACACTGGTATTAAGCATAGCAGGAGTAGAGTAGTTAAAGAAGTATAAGAAATTATTCCAAAATTAAGTGTGCATACTCTCTAAACACGCAAGAATTCACAACAAAAAATGTAGCCCTATAAAGGCATTTTAATCATTCATGACCTTTCAAGGTCGTGTGGAAAATAATTTCTTATTAAGCCATTCCCTTTAGGTTAGAGACTAATTTCTGTCACCCATTTTCCATGTGAGCTTCTGCAGAATTTGTCCTGATTTCTTGTTGTGAATGTGAAAGTTGTCTTGTTGACATATCAAATACACAGCTGAGTTTCAGCACTTAGAATGGTTTGGGCTCTGAGATAATAAATATTTGAATAGCAGGTAACTGAAATTTTCCGTCTCAAATATTTTACAATCTCTAGTCTAGAGAATGTTCCCAAAAGAAAAAGACATCCCAAATCATTTGGTTCAATCTTTGTGGACTACCATATACTGTTGTTTTGCTGCTCCAAATTGTGTTAATGACCCTGTGGTGGAGGAAGGGAAGCGGCAACAATAGTAATTCCAGCTACTTTATATTGAATGTTGACTCTGTGCCAGGCACTGTGTCAGATATTTAATAAATGTTATTCCATTTAACTCATACCACAAATCTCTGTGGTCAAATACTACAGTTGTCCTCATTTTCAAAACTGAGCCTTATGACAGTTAAGAAATTTACTCAGGGTACCACAGCTGGTGGTTGGCATAGTTGAGAATGGTGTTCAGGCTATCTGATTCTAAAACTTGTACTGTTAACCCTGTGCTCAAATATACAGGCTCTTTAAACATGTGAGACACTTTGCTAAGAGAAATCTGGGCAATCGCCCCTAACTTTGGCTTAACCTCTGCTATACTGACCTTTTAACTTCCCCCATTTTGAATCACAATTTTCTCATCATACATCAGCCTTGGTTTCTAGCCCACTCTGTTCCAGATTACCATTCCCTCACCCCATCCCTTCCCCTTGGATTACATATTCTTGCTCCCTAATCCATTTGAGTAAGTAGTTGCCAGCTTTGGCTAAGATTAGTCTGACTCAGTAGCCCCAAGCTCTGCCACCCCATCCATCACCCTGGCATCGCACATCCTGTCTTGTTTTCTGGACACGCATATGGACCTCAGTCTAAGAACCTCCATTTGTGAGTTCAGAAGATGGGGATTTGCTTAGAGTCTAGGACAGAGGTCAGTCCCTTAGCCCAGAGTGAATAGACATGCTGGCATGAGGAACAGAGTCTCACTCTGTGATGCTAGAGTCACTTATAAAAGCCTCTTGTATAACATACAGTAGTCCCCCCTTATCAGGGGTTTTGTTTTCTGTGGTTTCAATTACCCACGGTAACCTGTGACCAAAAATATTATATGGAAAGTTCCATAAATAAACAATTCATAAGTTTTAAATTGTGCACTGTTCTGAATAGCGTGATGAAATCTCGCACCACCCAGCTCCATCCCACCCTGGACATGAATCATTCCTTTGTCCAGCATAACATGCCCATTAGTCCCTTAGTAGCTGTCTAGGTTATCAGATGGGCTGTCCTAGTATTGCAGTACTTGTGCTCAAGTAACCCTTATGCTATTAGTAATGGCCCCAAAGTGCAAGAGTAGTGATGCTGGCAATTTGGATATGCCAAAGAGAAGCCATAAAGCGTTTCCTTTTCATGAAAAGGTGAAAATTCTCAACTTAATTAGGAAAGAAAAAAATCGTATGTTGAGGTTGCTAAGATCTATGTTGAGAATGAATCTTCTATCTGTGAAATTGTGAAGAAGGAAAAAGAAATTCATGCTACTTTTGCTGTCACACTTCAAACTGCAAAAGGTATGGCCACCGTACATGATAAGTGCTTAGTTAAGATGGAAAGGACATTAAATTTGTGGGTGTAAGATGTGAACAGAAAACATGTTCCCATTGACAGCAACATGTTGTGCATGGAGCCTATACGAAGACTTCAGCAAGGAATCCCCTGAAATGAGTGACACCAAGCCATTTGCTGCAAGTAAGGGATGGTTACACAGATTCAGGAATAGGTTGTGATTGAAAAATATAAAAATTACTGGAGAGGCTGAGTGTGACAATGAAGAAGCAACCGTCTTGCTTCCGGCAGAGTTAAAGAAGTTGACTGAGAAACCACATTCACATAATTTTTATTACAGTATAGTGTTATAATTGTTCAATTTTACCATTAGTTACTGTTGTTAATCTCTTACTGTACCTAATTTCTAAATTAAACTTTATCGTAGGTATGTATAGGAAAAAAAACATAGTATATTTGGGGTTTTGTACTATCCAAGATTTTAGGCATCCACTGGGGGTCTTGGAACATATTCCCCATGGATAAAGGGGGCTACTGTTCCTCATTCACAAAAGGTTTTGGCTCTTCTAGAAAGATGTGATGGTTTGCCACTAAGGAACCACATTAATAGAAGGGACATTTTCAAATCTGATGCAACTGAAAGTGTTGGCCAGGAAGGAAAACAGTGTCCCCTTCTCTTGTTAACCCACACCATGTGAGGGAAAAATGGCTCAGGTCAGAAAATTATAATGCTGTGACTCCCCCATGACTCAACCCTATTTTGTGACTTCTAGCTCTTTGGCACTGACTCTAAGTTTGTATCTTATTTATCCCCTTTAGATACTGCTTTACAAACGTTCTCATACATTTTTCAAACATTCTATTGCCCACTTTACACCGCAGCATCCTCAAAGGCAAAAATATTTTCTTTCTTTTGTAACCAGTCCCCATTTCAGGTTTTCTGCATACAGTGGGCGCTCGACACATGCTGTTTACTGAATGTACTCCTACTGCAGTGTCCTTGGATTGTTAGGATTCCATATTTATACACAGGAAGTCAACATAAAAACGCAGACTATTTCTCTGAATGCTTTCCCAAATAGCCTGTGTAGAATTATGTTGTGCTTTTTTTGTGCATGTGTGGTTAAACCTAGATGGTGACTCATGAAACAATGTCACATTTCACACTTAGGAATTATTATGAATAATTATCTCTGGGCTTTGGTTTGAAAAGCAAACTGAAAGCTTTGAATGAGTCTTTTCTCCCTCATCACTTAATGACACCTTTTAAAAGAAAAGTCAGGGCTGCCTGATGACCTACGCAGCTGTTTCTGAAAACCTGAACCTAATCAAGTGGAAGATCTGAGTTAGCTAACTGCATTCCAAATACAAGTCACTAACATGAAGAATTTAAATACACTAGTTCCTAAGATATTAAAGACTATTTATCCATTTAAAAAATTGAGCATAGATTAATACTCTGATACTTTCTGATAATACTCTGATACTTTCTTCATGTTGCCCAGATGACCCTTCCTAAAACGCCATTTAATTAGACCAGTCTCATGCTCAAGGACTTTCAGTAGCTCACCTTTGCCTAAGAGATGATTTCAGATTACTCTGCCTGGTTCTCTACTTCTTTCATAATCCAGTGCCACCTATCTTACTGTGTTCTTTCCACTACCTTGCAACAGAAATCCTCTGGTCCAGCTAAGCCATGCTCTTCGATGCTCCCTCATAACACATATAGTGTATAATGCCCCAGAGAGTTTACACAGGTTTTTCACTCTGTAAACATCTCTTCTCCCATATAACTGCCACATTCTTTTTCATTAGTCCTTGCGGACTTAGCTCAAATCCCACTTTCCTCCATGACGCTTGTCCCTACACCTGCCCACTATAATGACCCACTGTCCCTACAAAGGAGTGCCTTGGCACTTTGGATCCTTACTCAAAGTCACTCTACTCTGATCACCTAAGAATGCGTCCTCTGAAACCAGCTGATACCATTCATGTAACACATAATTGCATCCTTACTTTTGATATTTTACAATATTATGTACACTGTATTCATCACAACAACAAAAATGTAAGCTTTTCAAGAGCAAGAATAATGATCAATTTTTCTTAATATTCTCCAAATTACCTAGCATTATGCAGTTTGACTAATAGTAGGCCCTCAATATATACCTGACTTGAATTATATTTAACAACTGCCTTTTCTTTAGAACGTATCTGTTAAGTGTCTACAGGCAGAGGTGAAACCAAAGGGAATTTTAATTCTCCACAATTAAGTTATAGCGGATGCTGTTAGTGCTCTGACCAGATCCCCCTTATGGGGCCAGCTTCTAAAAGGGCTGGCTGCTAACAGCTTACAGCTGCACCCTTCTCAGGAACCATCTGCATATGCCAGGGAGGTTACGCCTCTCATCCCAGAGGCGACTCACTGCCAGTGACTGACAGGTGCAGGGGTAAAGTCCATTCTCCTTTGCCTCTGGGCAGGACAAACTCTGCGATGTAATTCATGTTCCAAAGGCCTCAGTGGGATCAGGCTATACTTCTGAAGCCACACTCCTACTTAGCTTCTTCTGTTTCCTATCCTGCTTCCCTTACTCCCTTACACATTTTTCTTGAGCTCACTCTCTCAATAAACAATTTGCACAAGAATCCTAATCTCAGGCTTAGCTTCTAGGAAACACCACCTAAGACAACAGTATCTCTAAAATAGACAAGTTGTGGATGTTTATAACTGCTTCTAAGTAGCAGAAAATCTCTGATGAACTCAGTTATCAAGGAATATAACACCAGCAAAAAACATTGTCCTTTCAGAGAGCCATACACAATTTTGGGGCGCCTGAATTTCAGTAATATAACTGGTATGTGTGAGGTGGAAGTGAGCTCAAACAGGATCCAGTCCTGTGGTTCTCAACCTCTGCTCTCCATCTCAGCACAGATAAGTAACATTCCACGCTCCCAAGGTAGCACTACCTTTGAACTTCAAAGAGGTCAGAGGAGCATGTTAGACCTTGGTTAGGAGGTTGGGAAAGCCTCAGAGTTGATTCTGATAAATAATTCTCACCCCTAACTCTAATCTCGTTCAATTTCATAATTTTTTACAAATCAGGAAACACAAGAAACATGAAGGCAACTTCTCCAAGATCACAGAACTACTCTGTGGCAGAGGAGGCACCAGAACTCATATCTCCACATACACAGTACACAATTTGATTTAACGTAGCATTTCCTAAAATGTGCTTTGCGGAACACTAGTCACTAGGTGTATGAGATGTACCATATGAAAGAAGTTCCAAATAATGCCTAATATATTCTTTCCTGGAAATTCACAAAGAACATTAGCATATTAAAGACTGAAAAAAAGCATACATTAAAATATGTTTCCCAAATTTACTTAATCACAGATACTTCCTCTTCTTTCATATAATACCTGTTAACCAACATGCCTCAGAACTAGTGATTCAAGGTACTTACTTTGGAATAAGCTGACCTAATTGATTATCCTAGGGAGTCGCTAGGTACTGTGAACATTTATCTGAGCCACTTGGTAAAAATCATCTTATTCTTAACGTTTAAAAGGAAGAATAGAAAACGTTAGCACCGTGATTTTAATTCCCAAAAAGAAATGGAAGGAAGAAGGATCAGAAGGTTCATGGAAGGTTAGCAACCACTTGAAATTATCATTAAAAAACACATCAATACTTGGGCACCTATAGAAATCTCCTAAATACTAGATTACCACAAGTTAAAAGTCATGAGAACATTTAATAGAAGAAATAAAAGGTAAATGGAAATACCTTTTCAAGCCTACATGGTAAAGGCCAGATTATAGCTCAAACAAACTAAGCAGAGAAAATGCCTATGTTAAATCTTATATGGAGTTATTACATCCCACGCATTCCTCAGACCAAAATCAGAAATAGCTACAACTCATATGTTCTTTTCTTTCACCTATATATAATAATAATAATAATAATAATAATAAATTACTAACCATTATGTAAGTAAGATACAGTATTCATTCTTAAACATAGCCTACTGGTCACTGTGGTTGTTTCTTGATGTGTATAATAAACACCATCGGGGCTTCCCTGGTGGCGCAGTGGTTGAGAATCTGTCTGCCAATGCAGGGGACACGGGTTCAAGCCCTGGTCTGGGAAGATCCCACGTGCCGCAGAGCAACTAGGCCCGTGAGCCACAATTACTGAGCCTGCGCATCTGGAGCCTGTGCTCGGCAACAAGAGAGGCCGCAATAGTGAGAGGCCCGCGCACCGCGATGAAGAGGGGCCCCCGCTCGCCGCAACTAGAGAAAGCCCTTGCACAGAAACGAAAACCCAACACAGCCAAAAATAAATAAACAAATAAAATTTTAAAATAAATAAATAAATAACACCATCAAACATAATGGATCATCCCATTAGCCTCTTTCAGCTGACCCCGTAATGTCAATGCTTGAAAAACATTTGATGTAAGGAAGCCAAACATGACTGCTACTACAATGTGACGTCTGGCTGTGGGAAATGAGATTGAAGTCAGTGTAACTTAAGGCAAGTTCTTCTGTTTTGAAACTGGCTACGGGTTTCATCCACAGAAGGACTTTTTCTAATGCATTCTTAGCATATCAGGTAAGGCTTCAACTGGGACAGATGAGGGAGAAAAGAAAACATCAGTTTTAATAACGTCTTGGTATAAATAGTGCCAGTATTAGTTGCATAAATTTCTACTATACCCAAGTGGGAGATATTGGATTTTTTAATTTAATTTTTTGAGTGTATAGTATGCATAGCCCCATACCAAATGCTGAGGAACTGGGGATTTTTTTTTAAAGTAAAGACATAGCCAAAAATTTCAAATGTAAATGAAATGACATCTCAAAAACATATCAAACAACCAAAAAATAACTAATATGACCTATATGGGACCTATAATGAAGAGATAAACTTGGCCATATAGGGTTGAGCCAAGTTGTAGAGACTTAAATACAAAGGTCAGACTTCTTCTTTTCCTTGTAAGATCAATTTATGGAATCTTTTTGTTTAACCTGGAAATATTTTTACAAGAAGAATCACAATCCTCACACACATTTGTTTCATGAAACACCTAAATAGCTTAAAAAAAATCACTTTCCCTCTCTGAATCTCAGATTTAGTGGTTATTACACAAGTTTTTGAGTTAGTATTCAGTCAAAATCCAAAGTCATACTGTAACTCAATGGCTCAATAATGAAAACAACAGATTTATTAGAAAGTGATTTTTAGGCTTTTAGAAAAGGACATTTATAGAACAAGGGAGTTAGATTAGGCTAATGTGATCAATGACCAGTCTAACAATACACTTCAAAAAATACACACAAACATTGACAGAGATTGATTTTCTACCCAATTTCCCATTTTCAGGAGCAAATACTAGGGCCCTGTCTGAAGCAGACTGAAGATAGTCTCATCTTTCATGTTCTAAAAAGATAAGAACCAGAAGATACATGTTTCAAAAGGAGTAAGGAGAAACACCAAAAGAAGAAGCTTGGTTGGGGGTCAGGTTGGTAGCAAAAACTACCTTTGGCCAATTCCAGCTTGATTTCAAGGCCATCTAAGCCCAGGAATATAGTCATGGTGAGCAGGAAGAGTCCAGGTTGCATTACCCCATATGCTGTAGACCCAAGAGCAAAACTGTTACTAATGAACATGAAATTCTGCCAAAGCTTTGCATTCTTTATATTTTTATTCATCAGTAAGTCTCTCTAAAATGTGTGTTTATGTCAGAGGCTATGAATGAGAATAACAACTCTCAGTCACTACAAGTGAATCATTTGTGTGTAAAATATTTATAACCGATTTCCTCTTATCTCCCCCACACAGCTTTGGGGCCATTTTTCTCTAATGTTCAGTGGTGGGTGTTCAGGGAATGCAAACTGACTTTAATATTATTATGTATTATAATCATCCAAAACCCAACAGAAGCCATTTTTCAATTATTTGTTATTACAGGTGATTCATCACTGTAAATAGTTAGGAGATAACCAAAGAAAACCACAGGACCTGCGAACATCTAAAAACTTTAGAAAGCCAATAACAATGTAGACAAAGAGCCAAAGGACAAGCTAGATAACAGAATATTAAAACCACTGCAGAGGAGGAGGAGCTTCAAGATGACGGAAAAGTAAAACGTGGAGATCACCTTCCTCCCCACAAATACATCAGAAATACATCTACATGTGGAACAACTCCTACAGAACACCTACTGAACGCTGGCAGAAGACCTCAGACCTCCCAAAAGGCAAGAAACTCCCCCACGTACTTGGGTAGGGCAAAAAAGAAAAAAAGAAAAAACAGAGACAAAAGAATAGGGATGGGACCTGCACCAGTGGGAGGGAGCTGTGAAGGAGGAAAGGTTTCCACACACTAGGAAGCCCCTTCGCAGGCGGAGACAGCTGGTGGCGGAGGGGGGAAGCTGCAGAGACACGGAGGAGAGTGCAGCAACAGGGGTGCGGAGGGCAAAGCAGAGAGATTCCCACACAGAGGATCAGTGCCGACCAGGACTCACCAGCCCGAGAGGCTTGTCTGCTCACCCGCCGGGGTGGGTGGGGGCTGGGAGCTGAGGCTCGGGCTTCGGTTGGATCCCAGGGAGAGGACTGGGGTTGGCAGCGTGAACCCAGCCTGAAGGGGTTAGCACACCACAGCTAGCCGGGAGGGAGTCCGAGAAAAAGTCTGGAGCTGCCGAAGAGGCAAGAGACTTTTTCTTGCCTCTTTGCTTCCTGGTGCGCTACGAGAGGGGATCAAGAGCGCTGCTTAAAGTAGCTCCAGAGACGGGCGCGAGCCGCGGCTATCAGCATGGACCCCAGAGATGGGCGCGAGCCGCGGCTATCAGCGCGGACCCCAGAGATGGGCATGAGATGCTAAGGCTGCTGCTGCCGCCACCAAGAAGCCTGTGAGCAAGCACAGGTCACTATCCACATCTCCCCTCCGGAAGCCTGTGCAGCCTGCCACTGCCAGGGTCCCATGATCCAGGGACAGCTTCCCCAGGAGAACACACGGCACGCCTCAGGCTGCTGCAACATCACGCCGGCCTCTGCCGCTGCAGGCTCGTCCCGCATCCGTACCCCTGCCTCCCGCCGGCCTGAGTGAGCCAGAGCCCCCAAATCAGCTGCTCCTCTAACCCACTCCTGTCTGAGCGAAGAAAAGATGCCCTCAGGCAACTTACATGCAGAGGCGGGTCCAAATCCAAAGCTGAACCCCGGGAGCTGTACGAACAAAGAAGAGAAAGGGAGATTTCTCCCAGCAGCCTCAGGAGCAGTGGACTAAATCTCCACAGTCAACTTGATGTACCCTGCATCTGTGGAATACCTGAATAGACAATGAATCATCCCAAATTGAGGAGGTGGACTTTGGGAGCAATGATATATATATTTCTTTCCCTTTTTATCTTTTTGTGAGTATGTATATGTATGCTTCTGTGTGTGATTTTGTCTGTATAGCTTTGCTTTTACCATTTTCCTAGGGTTCTGTCTGTCCGTTTTTGTTTGTTTGTTTGCTTCTATTACTTAAAAAATTTTTTTCTTAATTATTTTTATTTTTTATTTTAATAACTTTATTTTAATTTACTTTACCTTATTTTATTTTATCTTCTTCTTTCTTTCTTTTTTTCCTCCCTTTTATTCTGAGCTGTGTGGAGGACAGGCTCCAGGTGCTCCAGCCAGGCATCAGGGCTGTGCCACTGAGGTGAGAAAGCCAAGTTCAGGACACTGGTCCACAAGAGACCTCCCAGCTCCACATAATATGAAACGTCAAAAATCTCCCAGAGATCTCCATCTCAACACCAAGACCCAGCTTCACTCAACGACCAGCAAGCTACAGTGCTGGACACCCTATGCCAAACAACTAGCAAGACAGGAACACAACCCCATCCATTAGCACAGAGGCTGACCAAAATCATAATAAGGCCACAGACACCCCAAAACACACAACCAGACGTGGACCTGCCAACCAGAAAAAAAGATCCAGCCTCATCCACCAGAACACAGGCACTAGTCCCCTCCACCAGGAAGCCTACACAACCCACTGAACCAATCTTAGCCACTGGGGACAGACACCAAAAGCAATGGAAACTACGAACCTTCAGCCTGCAAAAAGGACACCACAAACACAGTAAGATAAGCAAAATGAGAAGACAGAGAAACACACAGCAGATGAAGGAGCAAGGCAAAAACCCACCAGACCTAACAAATGAAGAGGAAATAGGCAGTTTACCTGAAAAGGAATTCAGAATAATGATAGTAAAGATGATCCAAAATCTTGGAAATAGAATGGAGAAAATACAAGAAACGTTTAACAAGGACCTAGAAGAACTAAAGAGCAAACAAACAATGATGAACAACACAATAAATGCAATTAAAAATTCTCTAGAAGGGATCAATAGCAGAAAAACTGAGGCAGAAGAACGGATAGGTGACCTTGAAGATAAAATAGTGGAAATAAATACTGCAGAGCAGAATAAAGAAAAAATGAAAAGAACTGAGGACAGTCTCAGAGACCTCTGGGACAACATTAAACACACCAACATTCGAATTATAGGGGTCCCAGAAGAAGAAGAGAAAAAGAAAGGGACTGAGAAAATATTTGAAGAGATTATAGTTGAAAACTTCCCTAATATGGGAAAGGAAATAGTTAATCAAGTCCAGGAAGCACAGAGAGTCTCATACAGGATAAATCCAAGGAGAAAGAGGCTAAGACATATATTAATCAAACTATAAAAAGTAAATACAAAGAAAAAATATTAAAAGCAGCAAGGGAAAAACAACAAATGGAACGTAAAGGAATCCCCTTAAGGTTAACAGCTGATCTTTCAGCAGAAACTCTGCAAGCCAGAAGGGAGTGGAAGGACATATTTAAAGTGATGAAGGAGAAAAACCTACAACCAAGATTGCTCTACCAAGCAAGGATCTCATTCAGATGTGATGGAGAAATTAAAAGCTTTACAGACAAGCAAAAGCTAAGAAAATTCAGCACCACCAAACCAGCCTTACAACAAATGCTAAAGGAATTTCTCTAGGCAGGAAACACAAGAGAAGGAAAAGACCTACAATAATAAACCCAAAACAATTAAGAAAATGGTAATAGGAACATACATATTGATAATTACCTTAAATGTAAATGGATTAAATGCTCCAACGAAAAGATGTAGACTGGCTGAATAGATACAAAAACAAGACCCGTATATATGCTGTCTACAAGAGACCCACTTCAGACCTAGGGACACATACAGACTGAAAGTGAGGGGATGGAAAAAGATATTCCATGCAAATGGAAATCAAAAGAAAGCTGGAGTAGCAATTCTCATATGAGACAAAATAGACTTTAAAACAAAGACTATTACAAGAGACAAAGAAGGACACTACATAATGATCAAGGGATCAATCCAAGAAGAAGATATAATAATTGTAAATATTTATGCACCCAACACAGGAGCACCTTAATACATAAGGCAAATACTAACAGCCATAAAAGGGGAAATCGACAGTAACACAATCATAGTAGGGGACTTTAACACCCCACTTTCGCCAATGGACTGATCATCCAAAATGAAAATAAATAAGGAAACACAAGCTTTAAATGATACATTAAACAAGATGGACTTAACTGATATTTATAGGACATTCCATCCAAAACCAACAGAATACACATTCTTCTCAAGTGCTCATGGAACATTGTCCAGAATAGATCATATCTTGGGTCACAAATCAAGCCTTGGTAAATTTAAGAAAATGCGAATCGTATCAAGTATCTTTTCTGACCACAACGCTATGAAACTAGATATCAATTTCAGGAAAAAATCTGTAAGTAATACAAACACATGGAGGCTAAACAACACACTACTTCATAACCAACAGATCACTGAAGAAATCAAAGAGGAAATCAAAAAATACTTAGAAAAAAATGACAATGAAAACACAATGACCCAAAACCTATGGGATGCAGCAAAAGCAGTTCTAGCAGGGAAGTTTATAGCAATACAACCCTACCTTAAGAAATAAGAAACATCTCAAATAAAAAAATCTAACCTTACACCTAAAGCAATTAGAGAAAGAGGAACAAAAACCCCCAAAGTTAGCAGAAGGAAAGGAATCATAAAGATCAGATCAGAAATAAATGAAAAAGAAATGAAGGAAATGACAGCAAAGATCAACAAAACTAAAAGCTGGTTCTTTGAGAAGATAAACAAAATTGATAACCCATTAGCCAGACTAATCAAGAAAAAAAGGGAGAAGACAAATCAGTAGAATTAGAAATGAAAAATGAGAAGTAAGAACTGACACTGCAGAAATACAGAGGATCATGAGAGATTACTATAAGCAACTATATGCCAATAAAATGGACAACCTGAAAGAAATGGACAAATTCTTAGAAATGCACAACCTTTGGAGACTGAACCAGGGAGAAATAGAAAATATGAACAGACCAATCACAAGCGCTGAAATTGAAACTGTGATTAAAAATCTTCCAACAGGGCTTCCCTGGTGGCGCAGTGGTTGAGAATCTGCCTGCCAAAGCAGGGGACACGGGTTTGAGCCCTGTTCTGGGAAGATCCCACATGCCGTGGAGCAACTGGGCCCGTGAGCCACAAATGCTGAGCCTGCGCGTCTGGAACCTGTGCTCCGCAACAAGAGAGTCCACGATAGTGAGAGGCCCGCGCACCGCGATGAAGAGTGGCCCCCGCTTGCCACAACTAGAGAAAGCCCGCACACAGAAACAAAGACCCAACACAGCCATAAATAAATAAATAAATAAATAAATAAATAAATAAATAAATAAATAAATAAAATTAAAAAAAAAAGATTTATTAAAAAAAAAAATCTTCCAACAAACAAACTCCCAGGACCAGATGCCTTCACAGGCGAAATCTATCAAACATTTAGGGAAGAGCTAACACCTATCCTTCTCAAACTCTTCCAAAATATAGCAGAGGGAGGAACACTCCCAAACTCCTTCTACGAGGCCACCATCACCCTGATACCAAAACCAGACAAAGATGTCACAAAGAAAGAAAACTACAGGCCAGTATCACTGATGAACATAGATGCAAAAATCCTCAACAAAATACAAGCAAACAGAATCCAACAGCACATTAAAAGGATCATACACTGTGAACAAGTGGGGTTTATCCCAGGAATGCAAGGATTCTTCAATATATGCAAATCAGTCAACGTGATACACCTTATTCACAAACTGAAGGAGAAAAAACATATGATCATCTCAATAGATGCAGAGAAAGCTTTCGTCAAAATTCAACACCCATTTATGAAAAAAAACCCTCCAGAAAGAAGGCATAGAGGGAACTTTCCTCAACATAATACAGGCCATATATGACAAACCCACAGCCAACATCATCCTCAATCGTGAAAAACTGAAACCATTTCCACTAAGATCAGGAACAAGAAAAGGTTGCCCACTCTCACCACTTTATTAAACATAGTTTTGGGAGTTTTAGCCACAGCAATCAGAGAAGAAAAAGAAATAAAAGGAATTCAAATTGGAAAAGAAGAAGTAAAGTTGTCACTGTTTGCAGATGACATGATACTATACATAGAGAATCCTAAAGATGCTACCAGAAAATTACTAGAGCTAATCAATGAATTTGGTAAAGTAGCAGGATACAAAATTAATGCACAGAAATCTCTTGCATTCTTACACACTAATGATGAAAAATCTGAAGGTGAAATTAAGAAAACACTCCCGTTTACCATTGCAACAAAAAGAATAAAATATCTAGGAATAAACCTACCTAAGAAGACAAAAGACCTGTATGCAGAAAATTATAAGACACTGATGAAAGAAATTAAAGATGATACAAACAGATGGAGAGACATACCATGGTCTTGGATCGGAAGAATCAATATTGTGACAATGACTCTACTACCCAAAGCCATCTAAAGATTCAATGCAATCCCTATCAAACTACCACTGGCATTTTTCACAGAACTAGAACAAAAAATTTCACAATTTGTATGGAAACACAAAAGACCCCGAATAGCCAAAGCAATCTTGAGAAAGAAAAAAGGAGTTGGAGCAATCAGGCTCCCTGACTTCAGACTATACTACAAAGCTATAGTAATCAAGACAGTATGGTACTGGCAGTAAAACAGAAATATAGATAAATGGAACAGGATACAAAGCCCAGAGATAAACCCATGCACATATGGTCACCTTATCTTTGATAAAGGAGGCAAGCATATACAGTGGAGAAAAGACAGCCTCTTCATTAAGTGGTGCTGTGAAAACTGGACAGCTACATGGAAAAGAATGAAATTAGAACACTCCTTAACACCATACACAAAAATAAACTCAAAATGGATTAAAGACCTAAATGTAAGGCCAGACACCATCAAACTCTTAGAGGAAAACATAGGCAGAACACTCTATGAAATAAATCACAGCAAGATCCTTTTTGACCCACCTCCTAGAGAAATGGAAATAAAAACAAAAGTAAACAAATGGGACCAATGAAACTTAAAAGCTTTTACACAGCAAAAGACACCATAAACAAGGCAAAAAGACAACCCTCAGAATGGGAGAAAATATTTGCAAATGAAGCAACTGACAAAGGATTAATCTCCAAAACATACAAGCAACTCATACAGCTCAATATCAAAAAAAACAAACAACCCAATCCAAAAATGGGCGGAAGACCTAAATAGCCATTTCTCCAAAGAAGATATACAGATTGCCAACAAACACTTGAAAGAATGCTCAACATCATTAATCATTAGAGAAATGCAAATTTAAACTACAATGAGATATCATCTCACACCAGTCAGAATGGCCATCATCAAAAAATCTGGAAACAATAAATGCTGGAGAGGGTGTGGAGAAAAGGGAACCCTCTTGCACTGTTGGTGGGAATGTAAATTGATACAGCCACTATGGAGAACAGTATGGAGGTTCCTGAAAAAACTAAAAATAGAACTACCATATGACCCAGCAATCCCACTACTGGGCATATACCCTGAGAAAACCATAATTCAAAAAGAGTCATGTACCAAAATGTTCATTGCAGCTCTATTTACAATAGCCAGGATATGGAAGTGTCCATCAACAGATGAATGGATAAGGAAGATTTGGCACATATATACAATGGAATATTACTCAGCCATCAAAAGGAATGAAACTGAGTTATTTGTAGTTAGGTGGATGGACCTAGAGACTGTCATACAGAGTGAAGTAAGTCAGAAAGAGAAAAACAAATACCGTATGCTAACACATACATATGGAATCTAAAAAAAGAAAAAGTAAAAAAAAATGGTTAGAAAAATCTAGGGGCAAGACGGGAATAAAGATGCAGACCTACTAGAGTATTGACTTGAGGATACGGGGAGGGGGAAGGGTAAGCTGCGACAAAGTGAGAGAGTGGCATGGACATATATACACTACCAAACGTAAAATAGATAGCTAGTGGGAAGCAGCCGCATAGCACAGGGAGATCAGCTCAGTGCTTTGTGACCACCTAGAGTGGTGGGTTATGGAGGGTGGGAGGGAGGGAGCTGCAAGAGGGAAGAGATATGGGGACATATGTATATGTATAACTGATTCACTTTGTTATAAAGCAGAAACTAACACACCAGTGTAAAGCAACTATACTCCAATAAAGATGTTTAAAATAAATAAATAAATAAAACACTGCAGAGATAAATGACCAGCGGGGGCAAGGATTCCGAATAAAATAGGGAAGGGACTGAGTCACCATGGTAGCTCCATTGTCTCTCATTCCATCAAATCAGGAAGATTTTGTAAAAGAGGTTTTCAGCATCATATTAAACGACAAGGAGAAGTGGCATAACAAATAGGAAAAAAATAGATGGAAAAAAATTTGCCCCAAGATAGGATCAAAACACTTCTAAGTGAACATGTCTGCAACTATTTAAGAGTTGGGCTTGGTATTAGGGATCAGTTAGGATGCATCCTAAATGAACTATTTAGTTTCAAAGATAATGTCTAAATTTACTTTAGTTGCTATTACCAAAGATCAGTGGTTCCTCTGTTTAGAGAAGCAAAGCAGACTTAGAGGTTCAAATTAAAAGACTTGTAGATTATGAATGAAGAAAACCAACTACATTACCAAAACCAACCAACCAACAAACAAAAGAAAAACAATTAATATACTTGTGTTATATTAAAGAGAGCAAAGAACAAAGAGGAAGACATTTTCAAAGAAAGAATGGAGTTGATTGTTAACTTCATAAATTTCTTCTCACTTTTATATTGATTTAGCTCTCCCAATATTAGTTTATCCTCACTAGATAAGTCAAAACCCAGTGTTTACAAACCTGACTTACAAACCTTTTGACCAATAGAAGTCTCTATACTCCAACTAACTTTACTGAATTGTCCTTAACTAACTCTTGCTATGGTCTTGGCACAAATAGTGCAAGGTTCTCTTAGGGCAAACCTCCCCAATGGGACTCTTTCTCCTGTAGTAGAGGCTTCTGATGGCACCATATGCACTCAGCTGTTTCTAATTTACCCAGTCAGTCTAGCTTTGTGTGGATGACTCAGAAGGCTGATTTTTTTCTTTGAAGAACCAAAGGATTTTACACCGAATTCAGATTTAATAAACTTAAACGATTTCATAAAATGCTTATAATTTAAACATGAAAGGATTTCTTCATGGTCACCCTGAAAATTGCTTTCACCATTCAAAAATGAACAGCACTTATGCTGTATATTAAAATGCAAGTGAGTGGAGGAAGTCAGATGTACTGAAATGATAGGAAAAAAATGTGCAGGAGTAATCTTGTATTCATAAAGAATATATGATATATATTTTCTATACAAATTACCATTCTTATAATTCTCATTTCATATATTAAATGTATATGTAAAATTTCTGAGACTCAGAATACAAATAGAGCAAAATGAAATTGTCTGGGAACCAAACTCAACTTTTCAACTGATGTTGAGCCCATGTGTATAAAGAGATGCACCTTTAAAGCAATGAAATCCAAGGCAGAGCTAGATTAGCAGAAACAGAAATCAGACTAAGGTGAAAATGAATTACTTCTATGTGTTTGAAGGAAAGGGGGAAAAAGTACTTTTTTAGTGAACCTCAAGAAATTCTTCCATAAGCATTCATTTCAAACTGAAATGTTCCTGTTTAAGGTTTCACTGTAGTCAGAACACCTAAAGAACAGGAGCTCTAACCTATCCTATGAAAGAAGCAATTTATTTCATGAAAATCTCCATAAAGTAGGGGGAAGAAAGCTACCCATCCAATACATCAAGTTCTCAAAAGAAACTGTGCCACCTCCTCAGAAAATGCTTCCTGCTCAGAAAGACATACCAAGAAGAACAGAGACTCGAGTTTAAGAGAAAAACCAATGTGAAAGTAGACAAAATCAAATATTCCACAATGAACAACTGGGGCTTGAAATATCAGATATTAGCTACCTTTAAATAATATTTTTGAAAATATCATAATGATTAATAAAAGGCAACTGGAGTTGAATAGGCATGTTTAATGTTTTAGTTTCTGGAAACCAAAGGAATCACTCAAATGTTATGATGAAAATACTTTACATTTATCCTCAAAATATCTTTTGTCTGGGAGGAATACATATCTGTTGGTTTTTAAATTCATATGACAAGTGCATTTCTAAAACAGTATGTAGCCAAGGCTATAAAAGGCTAACGCATTGTATAGAAATGTCAAATAACACTGAACACAGCAGACAGATTCCTATACAGGCAGACAGGCAAAGAGATACTCTTGAAGAAAAAAATTTAAAATTGCTCTCTTTTGACTGCATATCTAACTGCATATCAATGTCAAGTTTCCATGAGACAGACATCTGTGAGCTTCAATTTCACATAGGCAGAATAGTAAGAAAATATCAGAAAATGTGGATGGATAAATATATAAGTATATTTATAAACATAACTTTAAAATATAGGAACTGTCAAAGTGGAATATTTTAATTAGGCAGCACATGAAGAAAGGTAACTGCAATAGATTTTTTATTGAGGTATAATTGGCATAACATTATATTAGTTTCAGGTGTACAACATAATAACTCGATATTTGTATATACTGCAAAGTGATCACCATAGTTAAGTCCAGTTAACACCTGTCACCACACACAGTTACAGTTTTTTCTTGTGATGAGAACATTCCACATCCCTGCAATGGATTTTGATGCAAAGTTGGTAAAAACAAAACAAAACAAAGTTTTGGATTCCCAGCTAAGAGAAGCAAAGCAAATTATAAAGGAAAAATCCTAACTAAGGTCTATGAATGAGACCAAGAACTGGAATAAATGCATAATATTTCAGAATCAATGATAATGACAGCCAGAGTTCATTTCATTTAAAAACCTAGCACCAAGGTATAGTAAGAGGCAGCATAATTTTGAAACTAGGAGCAGATTCTGGAATTGGATCACCTATGTGTGAGTCTCTGCCCATGTTAGCTGTGTGAGCTTGGGCAAGTTACTTAACCTCTCTGTGCCTTAGTTTCTTTATCTGTAAAATGGGGATCACAGCAATATTCTACCTCACAGAGTTATTATGAGGATTAAATAATTTAATGTGCACAGAGGACTTAGAATAGAATCTGACACATAATTACCACTTGATAATTGTTAGTTAGCTAGTTTTAAAATACCGTGTTTACTAAGAATCTTTAATTTTAGCTATTTAAATAGGAATTTCCATCTTTGGAAAAAAATATTTCTTCAATAAACTACTCTTGCAGTAAAAGGCTATTAGTCAAACCACGTGACATAATGAAAGAGTCACTCCCACCTATAGCTTTCATTAATTGCAGACAAAATACCTAGTAAAAATAGCTTAAAATTTTAATAATTATCTTCAAAATAATATATCTTCAAAATATAACTATATAACTTTTCTAGGATAGTCACTGCAAAGAGCTATGGAAATAAATAAATAAATAAATAAATAAATAAATAAACGAATGAATGAATGAATGAATGAGAAGGCCTAAAGAAGCTCCATCTCTGCATCAGCTTTGGTAGTTTATGGAATGGAATGTGGAACAAAAAAGAAAGGTGATCTGAATATTGTTGTTGTAGGCACGAACTTTGTAATCATTATGAGCAACCGCCATATATTAAATACTTATGAAAGGCCCTAGAGATACAAAAATGTTATTAGACACGTTCCCTGTCCTCAAGAGAAAAGCAGTCTAGATGTGGAAACAAAACACATACATACACACGTAATAGCTGCCATGAGCAGTGCACAGCTAGTGGAACTTAAGCTACTACAAGAGTGTTGTCATTATCAGCAATGGAACTGGCTTTCATTCATCTCCATGTAACATTTTAACAGAATATAAGGGAATATGTACATATATTTTCCCTCATTTCCTCTTTATTATACATCTATAAGGTAGTCTTAGCCCTATTTGATAGAAGGAATTGAGATTCAGAGAGATTAAGTAATTGATCATGGGTACTTAAACAAAAATGGAAGAGCTGAAATATGAAATCTGATCTACACTATAACATTATGGATGTCGTGTATGTTAACAACAAGAATGAAACTGATGGCTGAATTGTCCTGGGGAAAGTTATCTGTAGGATGCATGATAAATGCATTAAAAACCTATACAATTCTCTTAGGGGCATAAGACTATAGCATTGCTGATTTATTTCCCAGTGAAAACAATAGCACACATGCACACATTGAGTAAAAAACACTGCTGGCATCCCCTAGTAAGACAGTAACAGGAATGACGTGACACTAAAATGATTTACAGATCTCATTCCACATATGATATACTTCCTCAACACTGACCTTCCCTTTTTCGAAGATGGCAGGCTGTAATCATTGAGTTTTACATACCTGCAGGTCCAATGTGCAGTGTTTATGAATTAGCTGAATACAGCATGCCTCTGAATGTGAGCTATTCAGCCTTTGCCTATTCTCTGTTCCCTTACTAACCTATCTTTTTACACTCAGTTGTATGTGTTCACTGCCAGGAATTGGATTAACCGTTGAACAGCTCCAAGTACAGAGGGTCTTCCCTACCATTCTGGTATCAGGAGACAGGAGTAGTTTACCTCAAGTAGTGAAAAGGACACATAGAACTGGAATAAAGAAGACATGAGTTCGAATCTCAGCTCCACTCTGAACTAGCTGTATAACCATAGACAGGTTACTCAACTTCTCTGAGCTTCAGTTTTCACATCCGTAAATCAGGAATAATGATATTTGCCTCCCTGAACATTGAACAGAATGCTGTATATTAAATACCTCTCTATGCGCTAAGTACTCTAAAAGAGCTGATTTACTTTCCCATCTTCTTTATGGTTAGATAATGTGACACCAATCATTTTAATCACATGAAGTTGTATTTCAAGAGCATGACTTCACCAAAAATATATAGATTAAAATGCCATGTTATGTTGCTGTTTTAATGAATGGCACAGTGAACATAAGAAGCAAATCACATCTTATAAATGGACAAAAGTTCAAATTATTTCTTGGATAACAAGAAGCTTCACCACCAAATACACAAATATTTGTTCTTATAATCACTGTCATGTTTTTGTTCAGTTCTAGATATACAGTTTCTCTGCAAGAAATTTACAAGTTGTCATATTAATTGTTTTCAGAAGGGACATAATACAATTGGTGATCAGGATACATAAGAATTGAAGATAAATTAATTGGGAAACTTGGGATCATTGTTAAAATGAACTTGTGTGGTAATTTCTTTCTGACTTTTAAGCAGGAAACTTTTGTCACTGATACTTTTTACTTATGGGCTAGTATTTGCTCTGAAAACAAAGTACTTGCCTATAAAAAGAAACTAATTAATGAAACAGAATTGTGTATGAGAATATCAGATTTAACAGACATGTGCTAGTTATCATGTTAGGGTTTTATTTTTAACATATGATATCTTATTTCTCATTTTGTCCTCACAAAAATGAATGAAGCAAAAATTATTCCTATTTTACAAAAGAAGAGACTGAATTCAGAGAAGCTAAGCTATTTGCTCATAGACATTTAGTGAGTTTCTGGAAGTGCCAGAATTTAACCCCAGAGATTCAAACATCAAGCATGGCATCCTTTACATTCTACGACTACTGCTATGAAAATCAGAAATGCTGTACTGTGTCAGATCAGTGATTTATTCAGCTCTCAATGCCGGTGCTGGGAGTTACGGTATAGCATGGAGGCCAGGGTATAAAGCTGGTACTCTAGGACAAAAATCAGTCCCGGGCTCAAAAGTCAGAAGGCATACCTGATTGAGCATTTGAGAAAAGTTAGTGAATTAAACCAGGCAAGCACACACATGTCTGAAAACACACAGGACAAAGCATGACAGGCCAGACCAAGCAAAGATATGGGAACTAGAAAGGCCTAAATCCTAGAGGCTAAGGCAAATATGCAGGAATCTGGAAATTCACAGAAACCAAAGGGCCAGGCTCAGTATTTAGGAGAACAGACATATGGTACCAATAACAAGGCAGGTTCAAAACCAATGCAGCCCACTTCCTGGCCAGGTAGCTTCTTATACACTTTAACCAGGACAACAGATAGTTGTTTAAAGAGCCTCTCTCTCTAATACTGATCTCAAATAACAGTTTGAAAGTTTTAAAGCGTATTCTATCTTTCATCTCTAATACCAATCAAACTCTTTTTTTTTAATCTAAAAAACATAGGGTGAAAAAAAACAATCAAACATTTAGACTTCTATTGGTTGCATAAAGACCATTTGGGGAAAGAATTAAAAACCACATATTTATAGGAAATTCTGAAGCATTTTTGAAAAATCACAAAGCTTGCATTTATGCTCAGAGATGATTAGGCAAAAAGCATTTCAGGATGCTGGGAAAAATCAGACCTTAACAAAAGGTACTTGTCTCTAAAGGAATAATAGCTAAAACGCCTTCAGCTTATTGTATTGAGAGCACAGACAATGACATCATAGAAACAGCATAAATCACAAAGCACTTACTGCTTAATGTCATCATATGGAAGCACATTTTGCTGAGGTAAATATAATGGACGGGAACACTTTCTCCTTAATTACATGTGTTACAGGGACAACACACACTGTGAGAGATGCTGATCAGTGAATCTCAATGGAGCTCAATCTGCCCATTTCTCAGAGCCACGTCTTTGAAGTATACTTGATAAAATAAAAGTACCTTGTCTTTTGTCCACGTCATAATCAGAGGTGCCTCGTACCCTCCCCTGATATAAAAAATATGGCTAGGTTAGGTGGGACAACCTAGCCAAATGCATTTATATCTCAAAAATCACATTTTTTGGGTCTTTGTTTAGAATAGCACACCCTAAATGCCAACTCCTTACCCAGGCTTTCCTTCCACTAAGGCTTGGGCTCTGAGCATACTCAAACTGCCTTTTCCATGTCCAAGTCAGCATGGCTCTTGAGCTTACAACAAAAACAACAAGCATAACAGCTACTAATTACTGAGCACTTACTATATGTCAAGCTTTGTGCTATGTGCTTTATCTCATAGAAATAAAGGCAATGTTCCTGCTGCTGTCAAAGGCCAACCCCTCCATTTATGCTCTGGATTCTATCTCGTCCCGTTTTCTCTTCCTTGATCTCTCCTTCTCTAACAGATCACCTTTGCTGACATATAAACATGTGCTAGAATTTTTGATATTTTAAAAAAGAGATCCTTCCTGATGACACATCCAGCTATCATCCTCATTATCTATGCTTCTTCATAACCAAACTTCTCAAAAGGGTCAAATTCAATGGATATTTCTGCCCTCATTTTATACAGTTGACCATGCCCTCCTTCTTGAAACCTACTTAAAAAGTAGGTTTCTTTCTTTTATTTTTGCCATACCTCTTAATCTCCTTTACTGGTTCTTCATTATCCATACCCCCAGAGACTGATCCTGGACCCCCTCATTCCTTCTCTTTCTAAATTCTCTCTCTTGGTTATGTCATCTAGTATCATAATCTTAAAAATATAGTATATTGACTACTCTCAAAAGTATATCCCTGGTCCATAATTCTGTGAACCCCAGACTTGTAGAAAAACTGCCTAATTTGAAACTTTTATATTCATATTCCACAGGCACCTCACATTTACATCAAAAACTAAAGTTTGCCATTCCCAAAACTTATGCCCAAATCTACTCCTCTCCCAGTTTTCTCCATCTCAATAAATGGTACCACGACAGAACCAGTTGCTTAAGCTAGAGACCAAGGTATCATCCTTTATCTCAATCTCTACATCTATCATCTTTACTTATTTATTTATTAGTAGTAGTGTTAACAACACTTGTATCAATAATAAGAGGAGATAGCCCTTCTTGAACACCTAGTATGTGCCAGGCACTGTGCTAAGTATTATAGCTGTATTAATTCATTTAATCCTCATACCAAGCTTTTGAGGTATGTACTATCATTTTTTTTTAACAGGAGAAAAAGAAAAATTTTAATTCATGAGCATGGAGGCCTCATAAAAATGGAAACTAAGAAGTGGCCAGAGCAGACAGCTTTTATATTTTTTAGACAAAACAAAAAACAAATTTATGAGGAATTGATAGGACAAAAAAACTTAGGTTTTGGGTGCCCAATGAGTGAATCATCTAAATAGAGTTTGGGATTGGGGTAGTGAATTAAAGAAGTAACAAGGTTTTTTATACAAGCTTCTCAGCCCCAAAATTTATATCTGGCTTATTAAGGGTGTTCTTCTATCTCCAGATACAGGGAGTGCACCTTTCACATGAGAGATTTATTAAGTAACTTTAATTCAAAAAGTCAATATGCCACTGAAGCACATTTTGAGACAGGCTACCCTGGGCCACAACGAGGTATGTACTATCATTATTCCTACTTTATAAATGAGAAAACTGGAGCCAAAAGATGAAATAAGTTGCCTGAAGCCACACATCTATTAAATGATAGAGCTTGGATTTGAATCCAAAGCATCAGGCTCCAGAATCCATCCTTTTAGCCACTACACTAGGCTGCCCTATTTCAGTTTGATGTACAATGTGCCTCTGTATTTATTAGATTTTTTGGATGGGCAGCTACCCGCTTGCTTAGGGAAAACAGCCTTCAATGACAATCTCCCTGTGATTCAGTTAACCTTCTAAGATATACATTACTACATATGTAGAAAGTTAAGCTCAAAAATGTAAAGTAATTTGTTTAACAACATAAAGCTAGTAAGTGTTGGAGTTAGAACTTAATCCAACTCTTCATGAGTCCAGAGACCAAAAATTTAACCACCAGACTATACTCAACCTTGTTGAGTTTGCCACATGGACAGATTTAAACAGCCATCATCCATTTCCTCATCACCACACCTCAGACTATCAAATCACAGGCAAGCTCTTATGGTACAAAGACGACTTTGCCTTAGGATCATAAAGTCATTAGCAGCTATGCTCAGTTTTTTTTTTTTTTAACATCTTTATTGAAGTATAATTGCTTTACAATGGTGTGTTAGTTTCTGCTTTATAACAAAGTGAATCAGCTACACATATACACACGTTCCCATATCTCCTCCCTCCCGCATCTCCCTCCCTCCCACCCTCCCCATCCCACCCCCCCAGGCGGTCACAAAGCACCGTATGCTCAGTTTTAAAGCCATGTTTCTTTGTTAGCCATTCTGAGAGACATGAGGCCATCCTGGTAAAGAAGGACTAGTAGAGAATAAGATGAAAAATGAAAACACTCTTTGTCTGCAGGGCTGGCTGTGCAGCTTCCTTCATGTACAAAGATGAGAGTATTGACCCACCATCAGTAGGGAGGAAACTCAGGAATTCTTTCTCTAATAGCAGACATGGAAAGCTAGTATACATCTAGTCACTTTTTTGGGGGTTCCTCTGAAGAACTTCTGTAAAATAAC
The DNA here is from genome assembly GCF_009873245.2 of Balaenoptera musculus. Lineage (NCBI taxonomy): Eukaryota > Metazoa > Chordata > Mammalia > Artiodactyla > Balaenopteridae > Balaenoptera > Balaenoptera musculus. Next base: position 88,259,319 of record NC_045806.1, on the reverse strand, counting down.
CTCCAGGATAAAGAGCACTGACTGTAGTAATGAACTAGAGTTACACTACAGTCCATGGGAAAATCAAATCCATAGCTCTGGCCAAAGTATGTTAGAGAAAGTCATACAAGTTATATAATATCCTCAAAAAAAGCTATTTTTTTCCAATCAGGCCACATGTCAAAGCACAGAAAGAGTAAAAACATAGAGGGGCTCTAGGAGATTTGCTACAGGGAACCATTAAAATTTCATCTATAAACATGAAATCTAACTAGCATGGGATTAAATTTGAAAGGGTTTCCCAAAACAGAAATTCTGCCTCCAAAACGTATATATGCTGGGCTTGACTCTATTTATTCTATTAATTGCTCAGCTAAAAATTTATATGATGTCAGTAGAAGGACAAAAGGAAAAGCATAGGAACCAAAAACAATAGGAAAAAATAGGAAAGGGGGAGGGAGGGAGGGACGGAAGTGGCCCAGAATGAAACAGAAGGACATGAAGCAGAGGACAGAGGAGATATTAAACAATTAACTTTGGGATTAGACAGCTAAATGTAAAAACATTTACAAAATTGCTTACATGGACTTTATCTTATACTACATCTTAAGTCACAGAACTCTAATGCAAACACACTGCATGTGCAAAGCAAGATGTATTCATATGCACTATAAATCATAATGAAATTATTTTAAATAGCATGACTAGGCTCTTAAGCTATCTGTTTCTGATAATATTTACATAAGTTTTTACATCTTTAGAAGGGCATTGGCTCTCATTCAGTGTTTCCTGGCCCATGTCTCCTATGTCATCTACATACTTAGCACCCAAGTTTGTCCACATATGGTTACTTGGTTCTTTGTAGATGGAAGGGCACCACAAGCCGAGGAATGCAGACAGCCTCAAGAAGCTGGAAAAAACAAAGATATAGATTTTCTCCTAGTGCTTCCAGAAAGGAATGCAGACCTATACACACCTTGTTTTATCCCAGTGAGACTCATTTTGGACTTCTGGCTTCAAGAACTGTAAGATAATAAATGGGTGTTGTTTTAAGCCACCACGTTTGTTGTCATTTGTTACAACAGCCATAGGAAACAAATACATTTCCTTTCCCATTTCTTTGATTTCTAAGCCCTTTCTCTTTCTCCATTACTAATTTCATGCAATTTTTTCAATGGGAATATCAGCAACCTAATCTCTTATCTTGGTTTACCAAGCACAGGCTGGCAAAACCAAGGAATGTTTTCATCTTCACACACGGCTCCTCTCTCAGCTCTTGCCATTTAGTCAAAACAATCCAAAGACCTGATGGATTAATTTGTAGCCTCAAATGACATCTGTCCCCTTCATTTATACCATATTCCAACTTTCTCATGTTATTTTCCTCCTACATTATTGTCCTCTCTTCCTCCTGAGCTGCTTCAGAGGGTAAAAGAACAAAAAAGGGATACAACCACTCATTAAAAATATTATTTGGCTTTCTCTTGCCCTGATGTAGAGATAAAGCAAAGGCATACATGTATAATGGAAACTGCCACACAAAGGGACAGAATTTGACATGAAGAAATGGATGTTTCATCTTAATCTATGCCCCCTTACTGGTTTACAAAGAGAAAGACAAATGAGGGAGGGTGATGATGCAATAATTATTATCAAAAATTCTATTACCCTCTAACAATCAAAGAAAGGCAGGTAGGAATCCAAAGGTCTTCCTCTATGTACAATAATGTGACAGGTCTCATTAATTCAATCAAGTGCCATTGCATGGCTAAACTGTATGCCTGCCATTTTGCTCAGTTCTAAGGGTGATAGAAATTAAGTAGGGTCATAGTCCTTTCCCTGTGGGAGTTTACAGTCCTATCCTGTTAGGGTAACAAAATCAGCATCTATTAAAGAATTAGAAACTAGCCCAATGCAATATATTATCAAGAACTAAATCTTATGATTCTTATTCAATGAAGTATACACTTCAGAAAAAGGTGAGATCAATGAAGGCCAGAGTATATGGAGAAAGCTTCTTAAATTGGTGTCCAGATGAGAAAGCCACTTTTTTGCCACTGACTTAATTTCTTCAGCATAAGTACTCTTTGTGAATGAGGATGAAGATGAAGATATCTGTAAAAGTTCATTCCTAGGTCAGGGCTAGCCCATATGAGTCACTCTGCTTTCCCTGCTACTGAGAGCAGAGTCTTTACTCCTGGTACTCATGCTGAGAGATACAGCTAGGATAATGGAATAAAAGAGATGGAAAAAAATGGAAAGAGGCAGTAGGTGGAAAAAAAACACAAAAACAGAGTCTAAATAAAGCAAAGCTAGAAAGAGAGAGAAAGAAAAAAGTGGCATCCATCAGTCTTCAAAATGACAATTATAGGCTCCTCGTCAAAACTCATAGAACTGAGGATAAGACAGTAATGAGAACTAAGCCTAACATCTCCCCAAATGCTGCTTCAGTGGCACAAAGACACAGCTCTAGTTTCTTTCCCTCTCTTGCTCTTGCCCACCAGGAGCTTCAGGACACCCTTGGAAGATGTATTCCAGATTGCTGGCAGCAGAACTCACTGACATTGGGCCCTGTTCTCCAAACCGTCAATACTATACCCAAGATAATAATAATGAAAAGAAGCTAAATCTGACTCTATCATGACAGGACTGACAAAGTGACCACATCGTAAGTGGCAGGTTGTAATTTACAAAAGTCTGGGAGGTATACAACTCTGGCCCAAAGAACATGGCATAGATTAGACACTCAATATATGCTTGGCGAATGAATGCTCAAACGAGTGACTGTACAGTACAACATAAGCTCGAGAATACAGAGACTTTCTAGTATAATACCTCTAATAATATCATGAACTTGTTTTCAATGAACGTTCATGGGACTCAGGACACTGTGTCCCACAAAGGGTATTCTTAGGCTTCCAGTTCTTGCCTATCTCTTCAGTCTCCTCTGATACCATCCTCCCACTTGCTCACCAGGCTCCACTGACCTTCTTTCAAATCTCCAGATGTCCGCTGCTTTCTGCCATCTCAGGGCAGTTGCATATGCTTTTTTCTCTGTCCAGAATACAACCTCTTCTCCTCACCCCACCACCACTGACTAGCTCCTACTCATCCTTGAGGTCCCTGGATTTTTCAATCTCCTATTTGAACCAGTATGTAGTTTATAATATTCATGTAATTAAGAAAAACAGTTGATGTCAGGAAAGGTCTGTAATAGCATGTCCTTAGTGTCATTGTCATAGTTGGAAGAATAAGCTGATCAGACCATGAGTCTTGCCCATTGTACTAATTCTTAAATGTTTTGCCTAGTGTAGCCTAGTGACAAAGAAAGATACAAAAAAGGTAAATTAAACAGAGTTGAGAACTACTCATTCTCTTTGATTTTTATTCTACAGTCCAAGAATCAGTCCCATTCCTCCCTGCACATTCCCTCCTGCAGCAGAACATTTCCCACCACCACACTATCAATCCCCTCTCTATATTCTGACCCCATTCAAAATTCAGAAAAATGAACCCGCTGAAGTAATGGAAAAGTAACTAAAACCCCAGAAAAATGGGGCAATGAGTGTAATTTTGTTTCTATCCTCCAGTCTCTTCCAAGGCAAATGAACCTATGGGCCACCTACTATCAGAATCTATCCCAAGTACCCTCCCCGTCAACGTGCCTTCACAAAACAGAGTTTACCAGCTATAGCAGCATAAATGCTGATGCTTTTGTTAAGGCAGGTAAAAAAAAAAAACACTATCTTATTTGCTTTAATTCTCCACTAAGACTCCACTAGAAATTCATTCCTTGGCAATACTCTCATTGTGGTCGTAGTGGGAATGACAGCATGGCCTCCACAAACATCATGATGCACAGTGGTTTCTCTCTCTTTGCTGTGTGACAGGAAAGATCTATAGGTCAGTTGTTGTTTTTTTGGTCCAAACCCAAGCATGATAATGAGATGCTAATGTAGCATAAGTAAATCCCTATTTTATGTCATTAATAGAAATATAGACACTGACATATTGTAAACACTAATAGTATAAGGGCCCAGTATGCAGACCACCAAGAGGGTCTCCTGGGGGTCTAGGAGCACAGGCTGAAAATTACTGAATTTAGCATATTTTGTCATTCTATATTCCTTCTTCAGAGGGTGCTGTTTGATGAGTGGTATGGTTGCCTCTTGAAATGAAATTCAAAGCCCTTAGTTGCATTTCAAGTTTCTCAGTTGCCATTTGCATTGCCCTTCCTGCCATCATAATAAACTGCATTTTTTTCCTTCTCAAACTCATTAACCTATGGGAGATAAGAGACATTTCTTATTAGTGCAATTGCAGAACTGACAGAAAAGGGGGCCAGAAAGGCACCAAGATTCTATCTGGGCACATGGCTCGGGTTCCTGCCACAAATGGCTTTCAGTCTCTCAGTTATCAGATCCTTCACTGCCTGTCTGCTCCTCATTCAAGACTGTAACCAGAGAGAGCAGACCTTCTCTGAACTACTAGACAAGGTCATCATTCTTCCATTACCCCACCCCCACCATGGGACCCAGATACTGCTTTCTTCTGAGTTACTGCTGATGATTCATTAGGACCCCATATTGCACACTAACAGACTTAGATGAAGGTCTATTATCCCTTATTTCCAAAGCTAGCTGCTTCACCCGTGTTCTCTATCCATTACTCCTAGCCACCTCCCAAACTTCGTTCCCTCAGTAACCTGGTTCCTTTTTACTGGCTCTTTTGCCAATGCTTTTCAAACATGTGCTGCCCCTTGCCCTTGTCCCCCAAAACAAGAAGAGGGGAAAAAACACATTCGGTTTGATTCCACTGCCATTTTAGAAACCAATTATTTTTCTCCTTCCATTCAATACCAAACTTGTGAAAAAATTTATCTCAACACCTCCATTTTCTCAGCAGCTCTTTGCTCCTTAATCTCCTATCTTCTGTCTTCCACGATAATCAAAACACAGCAATTATTCTCTCAAAGGTCACATATGACCTGCTTTTTTCACTGTCTTTATTCTTGAACTCTGTAGTTTTCCCTGAGGTTGACCATCCCCCCTTCTTGACTCGTCTCTTCCTTGTTTTTTGTTTGTTTTGGTAACTGTCCAATTCTGGTTTTCTTCTTCCTTTTCTAACCAGTTATTAAATGTCTCCCCACTGATTCTTTATCTCATCCACGCAGGTGGGTATTAACTAAAGTTCTATATTCAGTCCTCTGGGTTTTTTGCCTCTAGCATTTTCTTGCTGAGGGGTGGGAAAATTTGATATAAAGTCAGAGTGGCAAATTCAAGTGCTTACAAGGGCCAGACAGGTAATGTAGATAACTGAAGAAAAAGATGGATAGGTGTAAGATACAATTAGGGAGTATAGGATGCTGGGGATAAACTATAGCGTTAGCTTCTATTTCCAAGGGGTAGATGCTATACAGCTCCAGCCAATGTGTACCAGGTTGGCCAAATGTGTCAGCCCTGCCAATTTTTCATCAGAAATCTGAAGTCTGGATCTTTCTGCTAATTCTCAAAATTTCCAAATGTTAGTCACTGATTCATTTTTTTTAATGATGTAGATTGTATCAGTTAGGATTGACTAGGTTATACTGTATTTACACATGACCCCAGATTCTTAGCTTACAGCGAAAGGTTGTTCCTTACCCACATTATAATCCCATCACAGGTTAGTTGTATCTCTGCTGCACATCATGTTTAGTCTAGGACTCAGGCTGACAAAGCCACTTCTATCTAGAATATTGATGAACTCGTAGCAGAAGAAAAAGAAAACCTGGTGAATCATGCACTGAAACTATGTACTTAAATCATGCTTTATAGTTCCTCTCTGGAATACTGCACATCACCTCTGCTCACATTTCATTTGCCAAAACAAGTCACATGGCCAAGGCTGACTTTAATGGGAAGGAGTTTAATCCTCTCCTAGAGAGAGGCGGCAAGTATTTGTGATCAATAACACAATCTACTCTACTGGCCAAACACAACTATCAGTGGTCCATTACCAGTTTGCAACCTCTAAAGTTCAGGAAAGAGCAAGGAACAGAGACTCAGAAAATATGATTTGTCATTGCCACTCAGGACATTGGGCAAGTTACTTCACCAATTGGTCTCATCTGTAAAAGGAGGGACTCAGAATAGATGATATTTAAAGTCTCCTTACAGACCTACTATACTGAGTGTGTGAACAGCTCTGTAAAGATAGAAAACTATTGAGCCTGAACCTGCAGAACTGCTTTCATCCAAGTCCCAGTACTACATTTTCTAAAAATAGCTGCACATTTTTCCTTACATATCCAACCACCAGCATCCAGCAAGTCTTAATCCAAGCTGCTCTTCACTCCAACATTGATTTTCTTATTTGTAAATGGTTCCACTAACAATCCAACTAATATGTTTGGAATCATCCTTATCTCTTTTATTTCTCTAGTCCCCCATCTCCAGCTAGTCATGAAGCTCTAGAAATATTGTCTTCCTGATATTTCTTCCATCCATCCCTTCCTTTTCAGTCTGATTGCTATCAATAGTATCCATGCTTCTTATCTATTCATATCTGAATAGCTGACCTGGCTTACTATCTTGGCTCTTGCCACTCCTATTTCTGAAGTGTTAGTGCTATCATACAATCATCTACTTACCCCATCCACCTAACTCTCACAACCTCACCCCTATTCAAAACCTCCAGTAACTCCTTGCTGCCTTCAGGTCAAAGGCTGAAGGTCAAAACTCCTTCACCTGCCATTCAGGTTGCCTTCAGTAACTGACTATATAACTTTAAGCTGTTTAATAAAAAGATGCTCAACATCACTAATTATTAGAGAAATGCAAATCAAAACTACAGTGAGGTATCACCTCACACCAGTCAGAATGGCTACCATCAAAAAGTCTACAAATAACAAACGTTGGGGAGGATGTGGAGAAAAAGGAACCCTTTTCACTGGTTTCATCCCCACTATTGGTGGGAATGAAAATTGGTGCAGCCACTGTGGAAAACAGTATGGATGTTCCTCAAAAATCTAAAAATAGAACTACCATATGATCCAGCAATTCCACCCCTGGATATATATCCAGAAAAAAAAAATGAAAACACTAATTTGAAAAGATACATGCACCACAATGTTCATAGCAGCACTATTTATAATAAAAGAAGCAACACAAGTGCCTATCAACAGACTATTGGAGTAAGATGTAGTATATATACAATGGAATATTAGTCATAAAAAGAATGAAATACTGTCATTTGCAGCAACATAGATGGACCTAGAGAATATTATGCTTAGTGAAATAAGTCAGAAAAAGACAAATACTGTATAACATCACTTAAATATGGAATCTAAAAAATAATGCAAATGGAAATATATGCAAGACAGAAACAGACTCACAGATATAGAAAACAAACTAGTGGTTGGTTACCAAAGGCGAGAGGGAATGGGGGAGGGGCATGATAGGGGTATAGAATTAACAGATACAAACTACTATATATAAGATAGATAAGCAACAAGGATATACTGCATAGCACAGGGAATTATATCCATTATCTTGTAATGACCTACCATGGAGTATAATCTACAAAAATACAGAATCACTGTGCTATACAACTGAACCTAACATAATACTGCAAATCACCTATACTTCAATAAAAAATTTAAGCTGTTTAATTACCCTGAGCCTAAGTGTCCCCACTTGTGAAATGGACTTAATAACAGTTTACCCTACTTACTCCAAAGTGTTAGCATATCATAAGAAAAAATGTTGATATAAAATATAAAGGTTGTAAGATAAACAATTGCTTAAGCAATCCAGAGTTTCTACCACTGCAAATGCAAATAATTAAATGAAGTTTTATATCACCAAAATTAAGTTTTGGAAATGATTTTTCCCAAAGAGGAACCATCTAATGATTTGCTTGTAGAGTCAGAGGTTGGAATAGATAACCTGTCTCAAAGGTCTATTCTAATTGTGAAATTTTGTTGATACCTCATAACTACTGCTTACCTTAGAAACTGAGGGTAAAAGTAATTAAGTTACAGAAACAAAGGAATGCGTAGCAGTTAATATCATGTGTTCTGGAGTCAGCCAACATGGGTCCAAATCTTGACTCTCCCACTTAATAATTGTGTGAACTTAATAAGCTTCATTAACTTGTAAATGGCATTACCATCTAAAATCTGTTTTGTTCATAAAGACAAAAACTGAAGTTACCCAAGAATCCATCTATATTGTGCACTTGCTAAAAAAGGAAAAAAAGTTTGATGTATTGACACAGAAATAACTCCAAGACATGCTATTATGCAAAAGGGGAAGCAGATCAATATTTACGATAGAATCCAATTTCTGGACATATGTTTATATATGGATGGAGAAAACCTAGAAGGATACACAACAAAGAGTTAACAGTGGTTATCTGTGGGGTAGGGATTGGCAGGGTAGGCACGTGGATTAAGAGGGAGGCATTTTTACTTCTCTATTCATACACTACCATACTAATAGAATTTTTTACAAGTCTGCATTATTTTATACTAAGCATTTTCCAAGGGAAAAAAAATCCCATCTAGAGATGTTTGTTCCAATTTGAAGCCAAGGTCTTACCACTTCAGAATAAAAATAAACCCTATTATAAAGCATCACCATAGTCCAGCAGAAGTAGACCTCAAACAGGCCTTAGCCTTTTCCTGCTAACTGACATTTCCAGGAAAGTGACCTTACCCTCACCTAGTTTTCCCATAAATACTTAGGAATGTGAAGGAGTTATGATCATTTATTTGCCCCTGGTGGGTACATAGGTAGATTTGTAGCCAGAATCTGCAGAACAGTTGGGTGGAACCAGGAGAGAATTAAAAGAAAAGAAAATAAGAATGGCAAAAGGATCTTTTAGAGCCTGGTAAAAATCCTTACTCTATGCAGATGGTGTAGCTCAAAGCTGCACATCCCTAGGGGGAACTATGGGAACCTGAGAGCCATGTTTTCATCTGGGAACATAATGCCCCATCTACCACTATACATAACAATCCCTCTATGTCTCTAGATCCTTTGCCATGAAAGAAATATCACCTCAACCTGTGTTTTTAGTGTCTTTCTGCTAGTCTCACCACTATCCTGTTTTGACAAGTACAGAGAAGTAAAAGCAGCCAACATTTACAGAGTACTACCATAGACTAGGCACTGTGTTAAGTGATTTACATGGATTATCTCACTTAATCCTCTCAGTTGAAGAAATAAGCCTCACAGAGGTCACATCACTGATAAATAGTGGAGTCAACTGTCATGTAATAGGAAGCATAAACATAAGGATTCAATCATAAGGATTGAATCAAAGGTTGGTAAGGTTTTAGGATAGAAAGAAGGTCTGGATCATGGTACTCACTCTACAGGAGAGGTAGGACACTGCACTGGGGGGCAATGGGAAGCCATCTGGGATGAAGGTAGCAAAAACATGTGGTAGTGATGGAAGTAATAAAAAAATCACAGTCTAATAATAACAGCCAATATTTATTGAGTGTTCACTACCTACTAAACAAATCATATGCAGCATCTCATTAAATTCTCCCAATATAGTCAGCTGAGGAAATGGCTCAGAAAGCTAATGTGGATCATCCAAGTTAGCAAGTGGTAAAGCCAGGATTCAAACTCCAGATATGCTTGATTCCAGAATGCCTAATCTCTATGGATATTTTGTCTTTTATAATTGTCATGACTCCCTAATATTTAGCATCTTAGCAATATTCAGACCATCCCATCTTTCATTGCACAGGACAGGTTTTACCATTGTTAATAAGAGTATAGATGTTCTGCTTCTCAGAGCATCCCCTCTTTTCCAGCCAAGTACCTAGTTATCAATGCTATGGTTGCAGAGAAACTGGAGACAGCTGCTTCAAGGTAGATTCTAGCAAGGTGCAAAGAGTTACCAAATCCAAACACCATTTGCCACAATCTATTTTGATGCAAGCAAGCAGTCAAAACTGAAAGGGAATGAAATGAATTCTATGGGTCTGGGTTTGACCCAAGGTGATCTTCTTCCCTTTTCAAGCACCATAAACCTCTGCAGCTAAGACATTTAGAGGTAACCTCGCCAAGATGCTGCACAACAATTTACTGAGTCCCACAGTCCTCCTCTGGAGCCTGTTTCCAGAAAACCCCAAAATGGCCCTTCCCAGCTGGATAACTGTATTTTTAAGCCAGTAGTTAATCTAGCCAAAAGATTAAGTAGTCAGCAGGAAGTGTATTGCCAACAGAGTTTAAGTGGTATGCTTATAAAAGGCAAACAATTTGAGCACTCTGAAATGTTCCTAATCAAGGTGTCCCTTTCCTGACAATTCCACTGCAATGAGTCTATCAGAACACTCATTAGTTACTCAGCAGCTGGTTTACTACCAATTTCTTTCCAGTTTCCTATCCCCTCAGGGATACCGTCCTTAGGAAGCCACCCCCAACATCAGCAGCAGCCGCTGCCAAAACCCAAAATAAGCCACTTGTTTTGATGCACTGGCCAGAGAGGAAGGTTTTCAAGAGTGCTGTAAAACCAGCCCCGTGACAAGTGTTGTACCGTAAAGCAAGGAGAGATCATTTCATGTCTTTTCTAAAATTCTTTTCTTTCCAGCTTTCTCAATCAATCTGATTCACAAATTCCAAATGAAAACCATCGTGTAGAAATGGACAGGTTGGCAGTCCAGTGTACGGGTCAAAGAGAACCTACTGTCCCCATGCAAGGAAATAGCTTGTCCCATTGACCTTTGGCAGAAAAATGGTGGCAGGAGACCCAGTATAAGCCAGTGCAGAAGCCATTTCTCTCTGAAACTGGGAAATTGCGTTGAAACTGTTTCGAAATCCACTTGCAGCAGGGATGAAGTCTGGTCTATGCACTCATGTCTTAGTAGCTTTGATACAACAAAGGACTCTTGCTTCAAAGAAATAAGACACATTCAGATAATTGTGCATCACCTTAAAGCTTAAAAAAAAAATTCCTATCCAGAATGTCCTCCTTTCTCTTGCCCATCTAAACTCTACCATCTCACAAGACTCAGCTGCAGTCTCAAAGGCTGAATAATATAATGCAGGCGTTCTCAAACTTGGTGGCACAATAGAATCCCTCAGGGGAGCTTTTAAAACGGCCAGTGTTCAATCCACTCCTCAGACTAAGTGAACCAGAATCCCAGAAGACTTGGGCCTGGCCATCACTATTAAAAAAAAAAAAAAAAACCCAATGACTCTAATGTGCATTCAGGGTTGAGAATGACTAGTGTGGTTGTTAAGAGCATAGACTTCTAGGTTCAAAAATATTTGAACTAGAATCTCCATTTCAATAATTTCCAGCTGTGTGACTCTGGGCAAAATTAGTCCACCTCTTGGAGTCTCAGTTTCTTCATCTGGAAAATGAGTGTAATAACACTGACCACATAAGCTTATTTGGAAGGTTGAAGGAGATCAATTTTGATCTATGCTTAGCACATAGCAGGTTTGCCGTCAACATTAGCCATTGTTGTTTTTGTTGTTGTTGTTGTCAATGGCGGTTATGGGAAAATTTAAGAACCACTCCCAGTCTAAGATTACACAGTTTTAACCATTATAAAGAACTTTAGAGATCATTCTAATTTAGTCCACAGAGGTGACATGACATGCATTTCCTAAAAACATTTCCTAAGCTAGGCACTGTTGTCATTGACTCCAAATCCAGTGCTCTTTCCACTGCACTCATTTTGTTTCATTTCATCAAATGTATTGAACACTGACTATACAACTCTAAGGTAGGTTCTTAGGACAGAAAGATAAATTCATATCAAATTGACCCTACCCTTGAGTTTCCATCTAGTGGAGGAGTACAATGGGTAAACAGCAATATAATGTGCTTTTATAGACTCAGTGAGTTTAAGTTTCTATGAGCTCACGGGAGATAATGTGGTTAACTCTGGGTGGGTTGATGAAGTTTGAACTGAGGAAGCTATGATTGAACAGTATGTCAAAAGATAAATAGGGGTTTTACAGGTAGGGAGGGATGTATGGAATGGATATTTCAGGCACAGAGAACAGCAGGAGTAAAGGTACTATATCAGCATGCCTTTCAGCTCTATCTTCTTGGGACTCCTAGAACACTTGTCTGTAGCATTCATTTGTCAAATAATAATGTTTTGTCTCATGACACCTCTTCTATTTTAACCTTGAACTATTTATCTCCTGTTACCTAATTTTTCATGTCTTGTCACCTCAACTAGAATTTAAGCTTGAAGGAAGAAGAACCAGTTTAATAGATCACCATATCTTCCACAGTGCTTTCCACATAGTCTTAAACAGAGTGGCTGCTTAATGAATAGTTTTTGACTTGTTGATATAAAGGGGGGAAAGCAGAATAATCCTGAACATATCTGAAATTCACTACTCATTACCAGAACCTCCTGTGAAATAAAGTTTTTTCACTCTCTCCTCCTGATTGTTCATATCATGGCCATCAAAAAGAGTCCTTTGAGCTCCTTCTGCATGCCCACTAATGAAGAATACTATGATATGCTAAGGTTAGCAGATGCCCACATGGTAGCAGCTCCTTGCATATTTCAATACTCTATTCTGTTTATACTGAGCAAATTCACAAAGATTTCAAAGTTAGTCCTAGGTAGTCATTGCTGAAAACTGCTGATAACAAGAAGCCTGGACCAATTAGCCTGGGTCCCTGCACGTTTCAAAAAGGCATCAGGCATTCTGATGAAATTGCAAAGAATGGATAAACTATGATGCCATTCTCTAGTAGCATCCCAAAGAAGTCTTCAGGCTGGGTGGCCTGGGGAAACAGAATAATCTAATGCTCGAGCAGGATGAAAAATTTCTACATTTCTTATAAACAGGGGGGCAGAATTTGAACTGAATGAAAAATCAGGATGAGCAGAGGGAATTTCTTCCACATAGAAACATTTTGAATGTTGACTTCAAGAGTGGAAAAAAACATGTTCTTACCCAGACCAGTCTTAGCCTCCATTGTGCACAATTGAGAGCCCCAAGTAGTGAGAAGCTGGCAAATCTAGGGTGGGAGAAGGAAAAGAAGATATCCTAACACATTTACCCTCCTGCAAGGACAGCTTGTTCAGTGTTTAGTAAATGCATTACCTCCATTATTCTCTCCTTTCTTCCTCCCCACCAGTAGGCAACTTTTCCTACCCACCCATCATCTTCCTTCATCCCAAGTGTCTGTTAATACTTCAAGACCTTCTTATAGACATATTGAGAAAATTAAATGAGATAATGTCAAACACCAAACAGAGAGCTTACTGCACTGTAGGTGTCCCCTTGCAACCTTATACTATGTGGAAAGATCTTGCACTGGGTGACCATCCTTTACCTGGCAGAGTTCAGACCAACTCAGGTAGAAATGGGAGAGATGAGACAGTCAAGCAGAAACACCTAGGGACTGCTATTGTAGAAAATGGTGATTGTAAAGTCAAACTTTTGCTTGGCCACTCTAATAGAAAATGAATGCATAACACAACAGACAATCAAAGCACAACAGATAAGGGAGTGACTAAGTAAATTATGCTAGATAAACAAGAAGGAATATTAAGCAGTCATCAGAAATTAGAATCCTGAGTACTATGGACAAAGACGGAAAAGTATTGATGGGTAAACGGAAAAGGCAAAACATAAAACTCTGCATAAAATGGCTGAAGTGACATAAAATTATGTAGGCATACACAAAATGAAAATAATTATGTTAGGTGGGTAGATTATAGTCATATAACATTAATTATATTAACAGTAGAAATATTAACTACAAAAAACAGATAAAGTATAAGTTGGTTCTATTCAGCTTTATGATATATGATAACTTTCCTTTGGAAGTCAACTTATTTTTCTGATGCTGTTTCCTTAGGATGCTGTTAATATGAGTTTGCAGTCTCTGAGCCCTCATTAAGGGATGGTAGGAGGGGTAGGTAGGAGCGCAAAGTAATTCAGGAGTGTTCTGTTTTGCAGGGGGAAGCTATTTGAGAGTAAATATTTGTTGTAAAATCTATTGAGAGGAAAATTTGAAGACATTTTTTAATGGTTATAGAGATACATTTTTAAATGGCCTATATATGAGCGGGAGAAAATGAAAATGAAAACGTGGAAGAGGAAACTATAAAGAAATGGTTGAATAGCTGTGTTTTGAGTACCAATTACACGATCCTGAATTCAGCTATTGCTAGAAATAAAGACATAAAACAGAATTGTTCCTTTTCCCTCTGAATCAACCCTAAACTGCTACCAAATCACATACTGTTACCATGACCAAACCACCTCAAATAAGGAAAGCAAACTTAAGCTTGCACTTCTAGACTAGGAAAATACACATAACTTTATCTGATTTATAAATATTTATGGCATGTATGAAGTTCCAGCAAGATATTATGAGTACCAACTGCCCTCTTCCTCTGACATGAAAACAGAAAAACAAAACAAAAACCCAACTGAATGTTCAAGTCAATGAGGAAGTAGACAATTAAGAGGGCATGGAACATTTATCTGAATAATGGATATAATTTAATGATACCAACCACAGTCCCCTTAATGACAACTTGAATTTGCTCAGCACCTTATTCAGCAATATTTTCACACAGTCTAAGTAGCGACCAGAGCCCAAATCCCTGAAGATAATTATTTTATCAAAGTGACTTGAAATTTCACTCCTGCCACCAATTCTTTCCTATTTCAGGGACCGTTTGCTGGTCATTTTAGAGGAATTTGACTGGAAAATGTAATCAGAATAAATCAACAATGCATTTTCCTGCACTAGGCATAAAAGTCCCCCAGGGAGATGCTGCCATCCTAATGGATTTCCAGAGTCCTTCTGGAAGGCTGGATACATCATTGGTGTGGGTGGTTGTTCACTTGAGACACTCAGTTACCTAAGAACAGATAAGCTGGTCAATGGATTCTCTGACCTTTTTGGCAAAAACTATTGATGTCTTTCTTCTTCCCTGATATCTTCACATAGGCCCTTAGATTCTCAGAGTGCCCCACTACAGCAGCTCTCTAGATCATGCCCTCCTTAAGCAATATCCCAGGCTCTGTAACTTCCTCTCTCTCCTCTGCTTATCAAAACTGACCTGGGCTCCCCTCTTTCAGAGGCCTGCTTTTTGCTGGGGAATAGTGAATTATTATTCAGATAAACAAGTGCCTCATACCTTTTTAAACTGTGAGGATCTTTCTTAAATGTCAAAAAAGTTGATCTTTTAATATCTGTTGATAAAAATGTAAAGACTGCATAATGACAGAAAATTATTAGCAATTCAGTAACATTTATGAATTAATTTGTATTTTACTAATTAAATCAACATCTATATACATTGGAAAATAATTGTAAATATATATGTGCTATTTCTCACTGATTCCATCTGTAGACACCAGTGTGCACACAGTGTCATGGATCCTTTGCAACAACTTTATGGTGCCTCACAGGTCTGAAGATAAGAGGTTAGCAACCACTAATATAAATTAGGCACTATTTATTGCATTTGTTTCATGCCTCTCATGGTAGACTGTGTTATCTATACATAATCTTATTTACAGCATCATGAATTTGATACTATCATCATCCCCTATTGTAAAGGTAAAGAATAGAGTTCAGAGAAATTGCATTCCTTGAGCACAATTACACAACTAGTTAAGTGGCAAACTTGAGATTCAAAACCAGATCTAATTACAAAGTCCATGCACTTAATCCCCAAGCCATATTGCCTCCCATTAAGTATTCTTGTAGTAAATATGCTTCTACTTATCATCTTCTTAATCAAGTTAAATGTCACAAGGTATTTAAGAGATGATACTAATGATGGGGAATTACTTGGAGGTGAATCCCCAAAATCACACCTGTGTGCCTAACTACTTCTGCTCAAGAATATGATCATGACATAGTATGGGGAAACTGCTGTGAAAAAAATAACTTGGAGATGTGCATGTTTAGAAGATGTTTTAAATGGAACAAAATAGAAATATTTGGTTTGTTTTAATAAACAGTGAAAAGCAGTCTTGCTCAAGAGAAAACCAGCTTATAAAAAAGAGTGGGTCCAAGTAGTAATTACAGCTTGTCAGTGGTTCTCAATATAGTCTTTGGACCAGCACTTGGGAATTTCTCAGGAATGCAAATTCTCAGCTTCCCACCCTACCCCCATAGCTCCTACCCTACCTTCTAAAGCAGAAGCTCTGATAATGGCACTCAGAAATCCATGTTTTCACAAGGCTTCTAGGTGATTCTGATGCACGCTGAAGCAAGTTCAAAAACTGTTGAACTAGATGGTTATTGACCAGAGGGACAGAGCTGGAAGGAGGGTAGGAATATGCTTACTGCAAAGGCAAGATTCTGGTTGAAGAAAGACTAATCCAGGTGTATCAGGACTAGTATAATACAGTGATTAATAGTACATGCTTTTGGGTCATACAGACCTGGGTTTGATACCTAGCCTATTAGCTGTGTAATCTTGAGCAAGTAACTTAACCTGACTGAACCTCAGTTCTTTCATCTGTAAAATGACAATTACAATAATACCTCCTTCATAGGGTTGTCTTGAGGATTAAATGAGTTAATCCATGTAAAACACTTAGAACATGCCTGACATATAAGGAATGTGCAATAAAAGTAAGCTATAATTAAGTGGATGTCATCTTTGTTGAGTTGGAGCCAGTTTTGTCTGGAGACATGGAGGTGTTTCCATTAAGTCCATGAAAGGAGGCTTTAAGCTGCTTCTCTAAAGTGATAACAAAGGAATGGATAGGGTTCTAGTGAGAGTGAGGAGGGACTATTAAATGTACTTCAGGTGAGGGACGTTATATTTATAATCACCTAAACAAAGGGTTTAAAAAGATGACCACCAGCAATGACGGTGTAAAAAGCTAGACATGGGCTTAAAACTTAGTAACTGGGCAAAAAGAAGTTTGCAAATCTAAAGATATCTATGCCTATGATCCTCAGGCACTTTAAACTGATCAGCTATTCTCCAGTTCAATGATACATATACTACTATTCAGACTGACTCTGGCAATACTTAACTGAAAGACAGACTCCTGAATGCTGTAGAATCTTGGCTGACACATTGTTCAGTTACAGAACTGTGAAATTTTTGGAACGTCATTTTCTATTTAGGAGTCAGGGTCTCACTTTAAATATTTTAAATCCAAATCATGGACTCTGGCATTCAACAGACCAGCATTCATATCCCAGATCTGCCTCTGATTAGGTCTGTGACCTTGGGTGAGTTACTTAATCTCTATCCCTCAGTTTCCTGGGTTCTAAAATGGGGAATCACTCAACCTGTATTGCAAGGTTGTTGTTAGGCTGAGAAGTAACAGAAGAAAGTGCTCAGCACAGTGGCTGGCTCAGAGGAACACATGAAAAATGTTGATTTGCTTTCACTGTTGAACTATCTTATAATGGAGAGGTTGTCGAATTATTCTAGTATTTTAATAGCTTCTTTGGAAAGAAAACATCACTGGCCTGATTGTACCTTTGTCACAGTGCAATGATTTTAATTTTGGAGAAGGCTAAGGAGCAATACTGAATTCTATCACCTGAGGCTTAGCTATCTAGTGCAGCAACCTGAGTTATGGTCGTAGTAAAGAATGAATCTGCCTCTTAAAGGCCTTCTATTGAACAAGAGCAAAAGGAGGCTCCCAAAAGGAAATAAGTTTATGAAATGCTGGATTAAGCAAAGTTAAACAAATGCCTTTATCATTAGATTTCTCAAAGTTTTCACTAACCTAACATGTGTGGTAAATTTCCTAGAGGGAACCATACTATGGAAGCATTTCCCAGTGTGTTTGACCATGTAACACTTTTTCTGAAACAAACAAACAAACAAAAAAACACATACAGAGATGAGTATTGCATAGAACACACTTTGGGAAATATTGCCCTCATCATTCTATACCTTCTTTCAGTGACACAGGGGGAAATACAAGGAGGCAGAGCTCTCACAAGTCAGCTATCCTCCCTTTATAACATAAGTTAAATTGCCTTGTACCAAGTCATAGAGAAGTCCAAACTCCTCTGGACATACTGTAATCCTGTTGTAGAAAATGTTGCTCTGGGGGGTTGAAGAGATAATTACAACTTAGGTAGCAGGATTTGGTCTTTATGGAAAAAGAAGATATTTTAAATATCTGTAGGGGAGAGAAGAAATGGGAAGAACCACCCTCTTCCCCCAAGCTCTTACATTTCCTGGCTTTACCCTAAGCACTGGCCACCTTTGTGAGGATTTCTTCCCCCTGCTGTCTCTTTCTGCCTAGGACAGGGAAGGAGGAGTCACCATGATGAAGTTTTCTGATAGCAAGCAACATTTTTCACTGGAAGCTTGGGAGCACTTTACTTCCCATCCCTGCACAACATGTAAATCAGGGTCCCAGTAGCCTTCTTTACTCTTTGGGCCAGCTCTCTTTCCTTCATCTGTTCAGCCCTTCCAGAAAGGTCCAGCGTCTCTCTAAGTCCTTCCCTGTTTGCATTATTACTTTTTATTCTCCATAACATCTATGGCACTGCCTCACATCAATTTTTCTCTTTTCTCAGGGCAAAGGCACCAAAGAGCTTATTCCCAAAAAGCTATTAAAAATATTAAACAATAATAATTTCTCCACAATACCTTTAGTTTGAAAATGACTTTTGTTTACAACTCTCAGAGGACACTAGGATGCCCATTTTCTTGTTGCATTCTCACTATATCCCTATGAAATAGCTAGAGTAAGTATTGTTACCTTCATTTCATAGACAGGGCAAATAAAATGCAAAAAAAGTGAAATAAGTTTCTCAAGGTTATTCAGCTAGTTAATGTCAGGGATGGAATTAGAAAGCGGGTCTCCTGATTCCCAGTCTAGTGTTCTCCCTGCAAATGCCACCAGGATCAGTCTTGTTCTACTGGAAGTGAGATCTTTGGCTGAGGTCAGCAGCACACAGAGAAAAGTAGGAGTTCAGTCAAATGCCTTCCCTAGCATGGTTCTCATACAGGGCAGACTTCTTCATTAGTCTTTTTGTTGGAAATATCTGCCTGGATATTGAAACCACTGTAGGAACTTCAGATTGTTATCTGTTTCAACGTTACTTGCCCACTTAAGTCAATGAGGACTTGAAGATGACATCCCTTTTTGTCAGGAAGGACAAGGCTCTAGCAGGTTCCTTACATACAAGAGCAATTTGTTCACACGAATTATTCTTAGAGACAGCTACGTCCCAGCTGCAAAAGCAGAAGTTTATCTGAGTCCCCAGTGTAAGCAGAGTAATTTTACAGCAGACAAATGTATACATACCCCAGCACCTAATGGTTCACGAAGGGAGAATTCATACTCCTGGAGAGATCCAAATAACAGAACAGGTCCTCAAGGCGGGGCCCTAAAAAGCCACAGTTGCTCCCTTTTCTAATAACCCAATCCGTCATATTTTATTGCTAAGATTTGTACACTGTGAAAGAAAAAAAACACACGCAACCACAGCTTCAGATTTTGAGGAATTAAGATTTATTGGTGAGGAAAAAGCAGCTGCGAAGTAAAAAAGGAGAAGGGAAGAGGTCTTTCCTCAAAGATTACTTTTTTCTTCCATGAAAACAAATGGTTTCTTCTCAGGCCTGCTCAGCAATGAGGCTGCTGAAAGTGGCTCTTTCCTCAGAGTTGACTTGCTCCTAAACCTAGTTCTGGGGTCAGAAGAAATCTATTTTTAGTCAATTACATCAGTCCAGAATAAATGCTATGCAGCCCTGATGTAAGCCAGTCTGGGGAAGGCACAAAGGAACATATTTTCCTCTCTACCCACCATGCTCCAGGCCAAAATGGTGAAGCATTTGACTACAAAGAAGGGAAACTCACTCCCAAATCCTCTCCTACAAAACCACTTTATGTTTTCCTAAGGGGTAGGTTCATTTGGAAGGAAGGGCTAATGAGAAAAGAAGAGCCGTCTTTCCATCAAGTTTCTGAACTATTATTCTACATCCAGCAACATCTGGAGGTCCGTAAAGAAATGACCCTACAGCAGAGCCAGAGAGTCCTCATATAGGAGATGCTAAAGAACACAAAGGAAGAGAAGAGGAAAGGGAAAGCAATTACAGAGAAACTACTCTTTAACTCAAGTAAAAACATCTTATTTCAAGTGTCCTTTGCCTGTTATGAGCTATAAGAGAAAATATGCATTAATTCTTATCACTGGGGAAATCTTCACCACTATCAACACTTCCATTCACCTATTCCCTCATGGAAATACTACCTACAAAGAGACACGTATTTATGAAAACACAAAATTTTGATATCAAGGACAGCATAACTCCCTCCACATACACCACAACAGAGCTTGCTCTTTTCTGAAACCGTTCTCAAGATGAGCTTGCCTATTTCCACAATATCCTGTACAAAAATGTCTGTCCCCAAGATGGAGCCATCCAAATATTTATCACATTAGGAACCTCGTCACCCGTCTTCCTCCCTGACGAGGCACAGGGTAGGAAATCAACAAAATGAGATAGCTGTACAGATAGGTACTTATCTAATTAACCACCACCATGAAACTTGTTGAAAAGGGTTGTGAGTGGGAAAGGTGGGAGTTGCAATGGAAAGAAAATGCTGAAGTCTGCTCTCAAAAGCCACTATCTTGTCATCACAAAAAATTTACTTAATGATAGCTCCCTCGCCTATACTCCGCCACCACTTAAACACTGTGCCACATTCCCAGCATTTCTGTATTAGAGTGTGTTGTTCTCTGAAGATGTCAGGCACTTTCCTGTTATCTCCAGTAGAAAACTGCAAACTGCTGAAAAGCATGGACTGTTTCTCTACACTTTCCTATCCTCTATGCTGCCTGTTACATGAGAAGTGGGCAGGAAACACCTGGTAATATCATATTCCTCCTCTAATATTTATTAGCTTGGAAATGAAGTCAAACCTTTATACTTGGTGGGATTTTCTTGAACACAGTTGACTCTGACATACATGTAAATTAGTCAATGGCTAATGGCCCATCACACATTTTGTAGAGTCCCTGAGATATTTTCCAGCACTGAAATCAAGTTGCCTACTCCAAGGCAAATCTTTCCATTGTTAATTAGTGGTAACAGTAAGGGGTGGTGACAAGAACACTGAACTGGGAAACAGCAGATTCACCTTAGAGTTGCAGCTGTAACATTAACCAGTCGGTGCTCCTGGTAAGTCACTGACCCTGGGTTTCTTCATCTGCATAATGGTGGTGGTGAAGGGGAGTGATTAATACCTGCTGTTTTGAAAATCCAAATGTAGGATAGCACTTTCTCTCTACTTCAATTCTACAGACATTCACTGATCTAGTATGTGTCCTCACTAAGAGATTCTCGTTAGAAAAACTATCATTCCTACCACCCAGCTCTGCCTCCTACCCAATCATAGAACCTAAACAGCAGCTAATTAGCTTCTATAGATTAGGTTTTGCAAATTAGACCCAATTATCATGACAAACATCATCAACAAACAACGATTGTCTACTTTGAGTAGACTACAAAGAGGTACACAATTTCTGCCTATTACCCATTTACCTTTCACTACAGAATGCTTACTCATTCAACGCTAATTTACTGAGCACATATTATGTTGCAGCCCCTGTGCTGTACGTTGTGATATAATGGTGGAGAGGACTGGCACAGACCCTGCCCTCCTGTCCTCCTGAATTTATTTATTTATTTTCATTTTTTTCTTTCGTTTCTGTTTTTGTTTTGCCCTCCTGAATTTAGAGTTTCGAGGCAAAAAAGCAGATTCTCAGCCTCCCAATGGGCCTTATGGAGGAAACATACCATTAAGTTCACCCTCAACCTGAATTATAAACAATAAAAAGCAAATCTACATATGAAAACGATGGCAGCCCATAGCCTGAGCCACTCAAGAATCCAGAAGGTGGCCTTAACAGTGGCTACTCCCATCACAGCCTCAGTTCCTCAGCTGGAAAATGTGAAATGTAAAATATGACTTTCAATCACCTGGAATAAAGAACCAAGGTCTTAACAATGCCAACATTTAATGGGATAATGAGCTTTCAAATTTTTAATGAATTTTGACCGGGAGAAATAATATGAGACTGGTTTAGTGACAGTTACTTTATGGTCTTGCTTCTCTTGGGTATTTATTAAAGCAAATTCTCTTCACTGATGGATGGAAACTAATTTAAAAGGTCCCTGATACTTAAAGTCCCTTAAAATTTTTCTTTTCTTTTCTCTTTGCAGGAGTTTAGAGGTATCCTCTAAATAAATTAAAACAAAATGAAGATTAAGCAAGTTGATTATGAGGGCCATGCTCCAGATCACCAATTTTATTCTAATAACTCCAGGACTATTCTCTTAACCTCCACAACTATTAGCCATTCTTTTCTTTGTTTTCATTGCTACACTTCCCCCCACCCCAGCCCCACGATCCACTGTCTATGTACCTTTGATCTGTTTCTCCTATCATACCACTAAAAATGGCTATGAAAGTGCTCTGAAAGCCATAAAATGCTATAACAATGTTAGTAGTGTGTTCCTGTATGCAACAAAAATGTGTTTAGTGCCTACTCTATGCTGGAGACACCAGGAATCAGATCCTCACATCATCTTGCACAAATGGCTGCCTTTTCCTCCTAGGTATCCAGCTACTCCTCTGTACCCCTTGTGTGTCTTGGTGTCACCTTCTATAAGTTCAGGGAATAGGAGAGATAATACATGTGGCCCTCAATTTCCTCAGTGAAGAAGCCTAAAACTTCTGTTATTCCATTGTCCAAAGATTCCTAGTAAATAATACCATTGAATTGGGGATTAGGAATCAGGAGCCCTGGGTCCTAGTTCCAGCTGCCACACACCTGGAGCCAGAGACTCTCCCCCCTGGCCCCAGACTCCTCCTCTGCCAAGTGAGCTGATCTCTAATGTCCATTCCAGCTCTGCTATTCAAGAGATCTATTCAAGAGACACAAATGTAGAGAATGGTCATATGGACACCAAGGGGGGAAAACTGCGGTGAGGTGGGGATGGTGGTGTGCTGGATTGGGCAATTGGGATTGACATGTATACACTGATGTGTATGAAACTGATGCCTAATAAGAACCTGCAGTATAAAAAAACAAACAAAACAAAAAAAAAAAAAAAAAAAAAAAAAAAAAGAGATCTATGATATCCATCTAACCTCATTTCACAGTACATACTGGAAATAATTCTAGAGCAGTATTTCCTAACACATGTTGCTACGGCCTGAATGTTCATATCCCTCCAAAATTCATGTATTGAAAGCATAATGCCCAATGTGATGGTATTAGAAGGTGGGGCCTTTGGGAGGTGATCAGGTCATTAAGGAGGAGCCCTCATGAATGGGATTAGTACCTTTATAAAAGAGGCTCCAGAGAGATTCCTTGCCCCTTCTACTACGTGAGGACACAACAGGAAGGTGCCAGCTATGAACCAGAAGAGAGCCCTCACCAAAATGCTACCAGGCTGGTACCTTGTTCTTGGACTCTCCAGCTTCCAGAACTGTGAGCAATAAATTTCTGTTGTTTATAACCTACTCAGTCTGTGATATTTTGTTATAGTAAACAGACTTCTTCCTGAACAGACTAAGATGGATGCTCTTAAAGAACACTGATTCCTCAAGATGTTAATAGGGTACTGCATGCAAAAATGTTTCTGTGGTAAGCTGAGCATACTGATTTAATAGCCCAGGCTCTGGAACCAACCTGCTTCAGTTGAAATCCCAGCTCTGTTCCACACTAGTATGTGACCTTGAGCAAATTACTTTATCTTTCAGTGCCTTGGTTTTCCCCTCCCAAAAAAAATGGGGATGATGAAAACTCTCATGGGGTTTTCATGAGTATTAAGCATGTCAGTTTATATGAGGACTTAGATCAGTACCTGGCATACACAGTGACAATTCAATAAATGGAAACTACTATTATTGGTATCACCTCATCATTGTTATTCACGTATTTGAGAAACTTAGAAAAATAAAGCTTATAAGGATTCTATACTGTAGGACTTCTCAAGAGTCTTCAATGTGCATATGAGTTCCCTAGACAGGGCTACATTTCCCAAACTTATTTGACTTCAGAATCTTCCTTCCCATGTTCCCACCCCCACCCAGAATATTTTGAGAGACTTGTATCAAGAGGAATAGACTTTGGGAAACCCTGTCTAGGGTTTAAGAGATCTGGGTTCTATCCTGTCTCTGCTACTAATTAGACAAGTGACTGGGCAAAAAATCACTTACTATCTCTGTGCCCCAATCACTCTTGTAAAAATGAAAAACTCTAACAATCTTATTGAAAGTCCTTTGTGATGTTGAAAATTCAAAAATACTATGATAAGCTCTCTTCTAGGATCATAGGAGCCTAATGGTTCCCATTTGATAGACTATGAAGTGATTCACATTTTTATCATGCAGTCTTCCACAGAACAATTTCTAGCAACACTAGACAAGGTTAGGCAGTCTTGAGAGGTCATGAAAAATTAAAAATAAGAGAGGTCCAGGAGAAAAATCCAAAGTCAGACCAGTTAGGAACTGGTAGAAACACAGGCTCTTAGAGCTCAAAAGACCCTCAGATTTAATTTAGTCTCATAGCTCTCTTTTAGAGAAAAAGCAACTGAGGCCCAGAAAGGGGAAGTGACTAGCCTAAGGTCACACAGAAAGTTATTCACATGTTCTGCTACTTCATGAAAAGTGCTGGCAGAATATAATGAGAGACCTTCAATTCTCTATCCAGCACTGTGTTTATGAACATTTAACCACCCACTCCAGTTTAATGCTGGAAAATTGTGGGAGTGCTTCATGTGATAAAGGTTGATATTACTCTTGGTATTCTGGCCTGAGGAAGAATAAAAAGTAAGATTCAGAGCCAGAAAGGGGTTACTCTTTTCCAGGTACATGTCTGTCTGTGTGTGTGTATGTTTGTATGTGTGCATTTGTACACATACAGAAGTGTATCTATAACTGTCTCTATTTTTCTTCATTGGTTCAATTTCAGCTCATGAAGCTCAACATTGGAGAGAAAGTTCTGTTTGGTTTATTTAGTAACGAACAAAATGCAAGGACATCTTTCCCTAGAACTCCTAAATTTGAAGATTCACAGCTGTTTGGGACTCCCCCAGCTCTTTGCTTACCCACTAGGCTCCTTATTTGTTCCTTCATTGGCTGTTTCTCTCTGGGTCTTGCTGTTAAAAAAAGAGAGAGAGACAGGGACAGGGAAGGTGGAGGAGGGAAGCTGTTCCTTTCTCCTATACCAAGGCCTGATTCAACATTGTGGTTCAACCTCATGACTAGCCTTATAACTTTGCTAAACCTCAGTTTCCACGAGACGCTAATAACACCCATCTAGTGTGGTTATTGTGAGGATTAGATGAGTTAATGCACACCAAAGGCTTAGAGCAGTGCCTGGCATATGGCAATTATTCAATAAATGGAGACCGGTGGCTTCCTTCTGCACTTTCACACACTGGTGCTGCAGTGTAAATTAGCCCTGTCTTGTGAAGGGCCATTTTTATGGAGGAATCACAAGTTCTGAAAATGTGGATTACATTTCTAGAAATTTATCTTGATGAAAATAAACAAACCACTTTTTCAAGATTACAGAGACAGACAGGAGATAGATATATCAAAATGTTAACAGATGTTAATTCTGATGTGTGGAGGAAGGGATTATAACAGGTGATTTTTACAGTTTTAAAGCCTTCTTTGTGCCTTTTTGTACTGTTTGAAGATTTTAGAATGAGTACGTTACTTTCATAACAGAAAACAATAAAGCAGTTTTCCTTGTGAAAAACTGTTCAAAGACTCCTTCCATTCCCCATCTGATCCTATCCTAGTGATTTCCTTTTAACCAGTCACCATGCTTGAGGGCAAATGGTAGAACCCTTTCCATAAGGCTGGCTCCTGTTTAATGCAACAAAATTCATGTCATGATTCTTGTCACCCTTTATTCATTGTGGTCTCTCTTTTAAAACGAAGGTGAAAGCATGGAGAACAAAGAGACACCAAGGGGAAAAAAAAAAAAAAACTACATTGAGCCAAAGCATTCCAAACAAACAGCCATGTAGATGAACATTCCATCATGAATAGAGACTCTCTCCCAGCATCTATCCTTTTCATCCCCTCACCAACCTGCTCCCTGGGTAAGTTAATATCCCAGTGTCATCATTAACTCTCCTAGCTTTGGTCAGGTTGTGTCACAACCCTGGTATTATTTAAACATAGGGTTTTTGTATTTATTATAGAATTACAGTCTGATAAGGGAGATCACTGAATGCATGCAGCACCATAAAAATTTTGCAGAATGCCAGCTTCCCCAGCCCGTTGTGCCCTTCAGACAGCAGTGACAAATGGAGCAGTCCGTAGAGAGCTTCTCCTGGTGACATGAGTTACCTCGCCAACTAGGGCTCATTACAAAACACAGACCATTGCATTGGGCTGGAACAGAAGGCAATTTTCAATTCATTTATAACTCATGCCACTCAGTTGTTTAACCTCAGCTCTTAAGGGGACGGCTTTGCAAACGAAAGTCCCCTTGGCCATATTAACTAGTGACTAGTAAAGATGAGCTTACAATCAAAGCATTTTAGATATTTTAGTTCTGTTTGTTTGTTTTAAATTGCCATTAGAAATGGTACCTTTCTGACTTTAACTTTACATGGGGGTCTTGAAAATTAGATTACTAGAGTCATATGCCAAAATCATATTGCAAATCACAAGGCATATTTCTCCTTTATATTCACCATTTAGATATTTGCAAACAACAGAAAAATGCAGCTTGAGTGGTTATTTTTTCTCACATTTCATTCCAGAAACCAATAGTCTACTTATCAATTGGTGTTTCTCCTTTCAAATACTTTTACTACAGGCACATAACAAATGCATATATAAGCTAGAGACTAAAATTGTCCAATTAACAGAGGATAACAACTAGTAAATACATTAATTAGAATCAGACTCAATTAAAAAATAATTTCACTTGTTACAGTGAGAATGGGAAGGGCATCTAAAGAAGATCTGGGAAAAGAGTCAACCTTTATTGAGCCACCTACTATATGCCATGTGAATTTATATACATTGTCTCATTTAATCCCCACAATGGCGTGAAGAAACTATTATTATCCTTATTTTATAGAGGAGGGGACTGAAACCCAGAGGAGTCACCTACCTCGACTAATGGGGCACAGTGCTAAGTATCAAGGACCAGAAATCAAATTCAGGCTTGTCTAACATTAAAACCCCAGGCTCTTTCCAAGATTGCAAATGATGATGATATTAATAAAAATCACTGACCCATATACATGTCTCTTCCGTTATTTAAGTAGGGCCTGTAAGTTTGGGGGTGGGGGCTGGTCTCACCTGCCTAGGGAAAAATCTCAGACTGAATGAAAGCTCCTGATAATGTTTACCTCAAAACCAGAATGAATCACTATACCACAAAACCTCAAATATTCAGAAAGCATTGTCAAATAACTGCTATTTTCCCCAGTATCTGCTTTTAGAAGAAAGTAACATTTCTTTCTCAGCAGGTAAGATAAGAACACTTTGCAAATAATCAATGTTGAATCAATTGCTTTTTTTTTGTTGCTGTGTATACTACTAGGTCCAAAAACTCTCAGAGAAATGCTCTAGGTTTATCCACATCATTTTACCAAAAGGCAGGCCCATCTTACAGAGGTCTGCCCAAGCTATTTACCCAAGGTCTCTCTGAAAAGCAGAAATGGAACTAGGGTCTTTGTCTCCTAAGCACAAGGCTGACTGTATGTCTAGGTGGACAAGATATGTAACTTTGCCGAATTTTCCTGATTTCAGATCTACCAAACAAGCTATGATGTCCAGGCTTTCCTTCTGTGTAAATCACTCCAAACTGCACACTGATGTCTAAAATCCTACATAGACCCTAACTGGTAGAAGACTTTGATCACTCTTTCATCTTTGCGTAAAGCCCCTCCTTTTCACCACCTGACACTTTATTCTATATCCACTTGTCACCGCCTGACACTTTATTCTATATCCACTTGTATATTGGTTTCTTGTCTGTATACACATTATAAGGTAAAATCCAAGGGGGCAGAACTTTGTTTTGTTCACTGCTTTGTTCCCAGTGCCTAAAACAATGCCTGGTACAGAGTGGGTACTCAATAAACTGTTGTTAAGTGAATAGATAAGATTAAAAAAAAAAAAAGCACTGTGACAGAGATATGCAAAGGACGTATAAAGGGAGAAAGAAGACCTATCTAATCTAGAGATATAAGGTGTGTGTGTGAAAGAAAGAGTGAGAGAGTCTGGGTGAGGGGAGAGAATTAACAAATCTGAATGAATATTCTCATTCTGTGAGACAATGTAACCCAGGCTGGGTTAAGTACCCCATCTCTGGATTTCCATAGTACCATCTGTATGTCTCTACTCTTATACTTATTTTTAAGACATTTCATTTATCTGTTTGTCTCTCTCCCCTAGCATATTTGATATTTACAAGAAAAGGCACTGTGTTTTTGTCTTTACCCCAAAGGTCCAGCATAGTTGAAGTCACAAGATAAAGCTCAATAAATGTGTGTGGCCTAAAATTAATAGGAAGGATTAAAATTTTAAGCTACTATCAGCCCTAGATTCTACATAGTCTAGCCATGTGACCTTAGACAAGCTGCTTAAGCCCTCAGAACCTCAGTTTTCACCTTCCCCACAGTAATTCTACTGGGATTAAGTGAGCTAATATAATATATGCACAATAGCTAGCACAGCATCTGGCATATGATGGGTTTTAACTATACCATGGCATCTACATTAGGCTTTGGAAGCACTTTGGAACAGATATTGATAAGAGAAGGAGCAGAGGACATGAGATCACTGGGGAGCTTAGTGAGGCACCTCTGAGAGTGGACAAAGTCCTGGGAGACCAGTAGGGTTTGTCCCACCCCAATCTTTGCACTACAGTTACTGGTACCTAACGAGAGAGACTCTGTGGGTTAGAAATAGGTAAGGGCATATGGTGACTGTCAAAAGGGAAAAGAAAAAAGAAAGACAGCTTAGGGTTGCCACTGACCTTGAACCAGGCCATCTTACTGTAGATAAAAGAACTAAGAAAAGTTTTTCATTAAGACCCTGACACATCAAGTGCAGTATTAATGGACTGCTTCCGAAAAGCAGATGTCAAAGTAAATGCCCTCTGCTCCTGGTGGGTTTGAAGAGGACAAATTGTAGTGCATTCTGATGAGGAGATAAGCCAGTCAAAGCCTCATATAAAGTGCTTGAGAATCCCATGTGACAAATCATAGTAAGCAACATGGAGGCATGCATGACATTTGCTTCTGCAAGCTAAGCAAATGTCTCTCAGAGATAACATCAGGCTAGTTTCCAAGTAGTTTGCTTTGCCAAAGTTGCTGCTTAGGTTCATCTTTCCTTTTGAAAAGAGATAAGAGGTAAGTGCTACAGTAGCTGCAACAAGGTAGGACTGCTGAGCTATTGGAATGGATATCTCGTAAAGTCAATGGCATTCAAAACACTAACAGTGGGGATTTGCTAGAGGAAGAAAAAAGAGTAAGGACTGTGAAACTAAAGGCAGATGCAAGGTCAGACACTGAGGGCAGAAGGAAGAAGAATCTGAATAAGGAGAGAGAAAGACAGGACTCAGAGCCCAACATTCAAAGCCCAACTATTTTACAGTAATTGAAATAATCCAGTCATCTTCCCACTCTAGAGAAAACACCAACATAGGCTAAATTAGTGCAGGAATGTCATACCTGGCAGTTATAATTATAATGAAACCCGTCTGTCTTAGGATTTGTTTTACATTACCCAGTAGCTATTATTTAATTTTTTAAGTCTAAAACACCACTTCAAGAAAAAGAGATAACCCTTGAAGTTCAGAGCACTTCTCCACTTACAGCATAATGACGGACATAGAAGAGATTCTTAATAAATAGATTGTCTTGTCAATATAAATGTTGATTTTCCATTTTTTGGTCTCTTTCCTCTTTCTCACAATTTCTCCTTCTGCCTCTGCCCTGGTTCCTGCTTAGCCCTCCTTGGGGGTCTTCAGGGATAAGAGATTTCTGAGCACAGTTCTAAATTTTTAGAGATGTCCACTGGATAAAGATGTCAAAGAAGACATAAAAGAAGTACTAGGTAACTCCAGAATAAGATGAGAAGAGTTAATGCCCCAGCACATGTACTAAAATGGAAAAGACAGTATCCAGAGGACAGAGGAGAGAAAGAGGGAGAGAATGAGAGGAAGATGAGGAGAGCAAGAGAGAGCAAGAGGGTGAGGGAGAGGATGGAGGGGGAGGGGAGGGGAGAGGGGGGAAAGGGAGGGAGGGAGAAAGAGAGAAGGGGAGGAGAAAGCAGGGGAGGGGAGGAGAAAGCAGGGGAGGGGAGGAGAAAGCAGGGGAGGGGAGGAGAAAGCAGGGGAGGAGAAAGCAGGGGAGGGGAGGAGAAAGCAGGGGAGAGGAGGGAAGGGAGGAGAGAAGAGGAGAGGAGAGAAGGAAAAATCAGAAAATACAGGAAGGGTGATGTGTGGATAATCCATAGTTAGCTAGAGTCTACTTTCTCCTCAGAGGCTTCCACTATCATTAAGCACATTTTTTTTTTTTTTTTTTTTTTTTTTTTTTGCAGCATGTGGGATCTTTGTCCCCCGACCAGGGATCAAACCCACTTCCCCTGCAGTGGAAGCACAGAGACTTAGCCGCTGGAACACAGGGAAGTCCCTCATTAACCACATTTTAAACTTGTTTTACAATCTTTATATTCATTTTATCATCACCACAACTCTACAAGGCAGGCATTACTATTATCCCCTTTGTACAAACGGGTAGACTAGCAACAGTCTCTGTCCTCATACCTTGTTACTTCACATTCATACTGCCTTAGAAGAGAAGCAGAAATGAGAACAATGAATTGGTGTTACTATCTGACATTACCTACCTCAGAATGCAAGCTACAGAAGAAAACACTGTCCTTTACCTTCTTAATTTCAAATATGTCTCTCTAGAGATAAAATCATTCAATAAATTCTGAACAACCCCATGGTAATATAGTCCACTACTGTATGAATCCAAGAGTACCACAACTGAAAACACATCCTTTGAAAATATAATCAATATAAGATTATGCAGTAAAGTTATGCTAGGAAGTACTTTTGTATCTCATCACCCAATTTCAGCATGAAATTCCATTGTAAATAAAATCTACCTTCCAGTAACTAAAACAGAGATTATATGAGGCAATGTTCCTAGGAATCACTGTCAGTTGGAGGAAGGAGCAAATCAGTAAGTAGAATAGTGTTAGAACTTAGGTATTATGGTAATATTACAGTATCAACCAGAGTTTGACCCTTACAGGGTTAACCGGTTAAAATCTTTTCTCAAAACTGGCCAGATCTAGTTGGAATGTTTCTCAATACAATTGTCTACACTTGCCAAGAAAGGTTCCCATTAAATGCAAGGGGATAAAATTTGCTGGTTGTAGCATATTTTCCTCGGAGCAGATTAAGAGCTGTTCAATAGAAGTATAATAGAATGTGTAAATCTAGTGTGACTTGGGAGCAGTGTATCTGACACTGAAGATACAGAGCTGTCATAGTGGAGATAACCTGTACATTGAGCAGTAGAAATTCTGGTAGAGATAATGCATCTTCTGACAATAAAAACAGATTTAAGCCAGAATAAAACACCGAACAGCTCATAAAAACAGCCACCAGCAGCCACATTTTCAGCATAAGTGAAAAGTTCAATAGGGATCATTGCCAATTAAACAGGCAGCCTTGACATTTAAGCTATAATGTGATAAATAAAAATTAATCCTGATATGGATGGAGAAGGATGTAAGCAGAATACCTTCTGGTCCCTTTGGGCAAAGAAAAAAGTCAGTTGACTTTGGTTTATAGATATAAACCTGGACAATTACGTTGGCTTCTCCATCTAATGACTGGTCCCTTTCAGCAATCTATTTCCAGAGAAACGACTTCTCACTGAATTTGAAGAAGATATAGAAAGTTCTGGAAAACAAGAGGGATACCTGCCAAATCTATTAACTCCACATTTCTCCTCATATCAGATTCTATAACTCATCTACCTGCCCACCTATTCACATTAACACTCAAATGAGAATTCACGCAGTGAAACATTTTCTACTACTTCTATGCTAATTTTCTCTGTTTTCCTATATAATCCACACTTCCTGAATGGCTTTTTAAAATTCTCTTGAAGAAGTATTTGCACTTGCACCAAGCTGTGGAGGAAATTTTCATTCCCAGAGTGAAATTTTCCTCAAGGAAGCCCAGAAGAGCTACTCCTCCTCCTAGCAATCTCTTTATCACATACTCTTCTGTGAGATGAATTGTCATCTGTGAATCCATAACCTCAGTGGCTACTATGGGAAGGCATCCATATACCATTCACATGTGGGACTCAAACAGGGCTGCTATAAATCCATGGAACCTATTCTTGATCCTTTACCTTAGCAACTGCTAGCCTGTACACTTACACACACTGAGTACAGAAATGAGTAAATCGAGAATGATCTTATCAAAAGCATTATCAATATTCCAGGAGCCAAAGTTCTCCTTTCCAACTGAGCAAGATGCTCAGCAAAAAGAAAAAAAAAATGTGGAGCTAATACATGTTTATAAGAATAAGAGTCTAAAGAAAGAGATTAAATTGATGATTCAGGTTGTCAACATTATAATAGAGAAACAACTGAAAAATTACTAAAGACAGAGCAAAACTTTGACTACTATATAAATACTAAAATAATCAATGTCCCCTAACCTGAACCTCTCAAGAAGGGTTATAAAAACCAGTAAATTTTTAGCATGAATATGCAAGTCAACACAGTTGCTATATAAAGCTCCCCATCCTTGAACCTTACACCTACAATATTCAGGATATCTGACTTTAGGCTGTTCTCTGCTCTACAGAAGATAATCTCCTATTGGCACCATCTACCTGACTTGGAAGGTGATGATGAATAACACCAGTCATTATAGTGCTGTGGCAGACTGCTGGTTGCCCCTTGAAATTTTTTCTTTCCTTCTTCATTTTAGTAATATAACCCCTCCCCAGTTCTGGACAGACAGATGCCTACCTAGTTAGGGACGTATTTCCCAGTGTCCCTTACAACTAGGTACTGCTGTGTGAGTAGCTAAAAGGATATAAGCAAAAGTCATGTATGCATCTTCTGGTTCACATCCTTAGATATGACAATACTTGACCTATACACCCTCTCCTTCCCACGGGCTGGAATGCAGATGCAAGAGTGATCCAGGTGTGACTATGCAGATGGGGGGCATTCCTAGCTCACGATGGAGTCATAAGATTGGAGGAATCTGGGCCCCTAAAGTATCGCATGGAGCAGAGGTGTCTTATCCCCAAAAAAATCAAAGAGAAAGATATTTCTATATCATTTAAACCACTGTATTTTTGCGTCTCTTTGTTATAATACTTTAGATTATATCCTAAGTAATATCAGTGAATCATTAAAAAAAATAACAAACTGCTCTAGAGTCAGGCTGATTCTGAATCTCGGCTTCCATATTACTAGCTGTAGACCTTTAGGAGAGTCTCTTAAACACTCTGAGCCTCAACTCCTTCATCTGTAAAATGGTGCTAATAATGTGCTGAGGGTATTGTAAAGATAACGAATGCAAAGCATTTAACACAATGTCTGTTTCACTTTAATTGTTCAATAAATGTTACCTATAGCTATATAAACAGTGGTTCAATAAAATGGAAAATGAAAGAAATGTTGTCAATTAAATTAACAAATGGGAGTCTACCTAGCTAACAAAAAAACTCTAAGACAGCTTTGCTTTAAAATTTCCTATCATTTTGTGCCAACATTGGGAAACATCTTGAGAGACTACATTTCATTGTGACGTGTTACAAATGATGTGGAAGTCCTGTACCGTAGAAATTTGTTGGGAAAAGAGCCTCCAAATGCATAGGTGATTCTGTTCAAACCTAACAGAATTCCATAGAATGTGCAGATGAGAATAAGTCAGTGAAGAAACTGATCTGTTTAGGTGGCCAATCATTAGCACAGGTAAATGGCTTCCAAAACACCTGGGAGATAAAAATTTACCAGAGGAGCAACCCAAGAGAAGTCTGCTTCTGCAAAGGTCAAGCCCTTGTCAGAATGCAAAATTCACAACCAATAGACAAATAAATAGTAACATGTTGTTCAGCTAGGACTGGGATGGCTGCATTACTTTTTTTTTTGTTCTTTTTGCCAATTTCCAAAGCCAAAGGGTGTTCCTAGAAGCAAAGAGAGGGAAAGAATACCAAGACTTAGGGTTCCCTTTTCTCCATATCTTTACTAACACTTGTTTTGTGTTGTCTTTTTGAAAATAGTCATTCTGACCAGTGTGAGGTGGTATCTCACTGTGGTTGTGATTTGCATTTCCCTGATGATTAGTGATGTTGAGCATCTTTTCACGTATCTATTAGCCATGCATATGTCTTCCTTGGAAAAACGTATATTCGGGTCCTCTACCCATTAATCAGATTGGTTTTTTTTGTACTGAGTTGTGTGAGTTTTTAATATATTTTGGATAT